>NW_006238929.1:1377847-1440871 GCF_000226075.1 Solanum tuberosum
TTTAGATAGTTAAACATGAGAAAAGATAAAAAAAATCACTGTTCGGAAGCAAGTCTGCGACGCGGATATGCATTTAATTATTTGGTCACAAAATAACTTTTGAGGAAGAACGGTCCGTGACCGCTACGCGACGCGAGGAAGATTTTTCCAATCCTGAGGAACAGCTCCGCGACGTGGACCTGGTGCCCAGATTCTGCTGACTTTTTCCTTCTTCGTTTTCTGACCCCAATTCATCTAAACTCAGTTCTTTTTCTCAAATTTTCTTTAGATTCAGATACTCAACAAATGTATCCAAGAACCTAACTCAAAACAACTCTAAAAGTGACCTTAAACTCTCAAGAACTCCTCAATCTCATCCCAAATTCAAGAACGAAATCAATTCAAGAATACAACCCAAGAACATCAAAGTCTCAATCCTTTAGGACGAAAATCATAATGAAATAAATATGTTTGGCACGTGGGTGAACGAACCCAAAACTATGTGAACTCACATACCTCGTAGGGATCACCCCTTGACGAAATCCACGATCAAACTTGAATGATCTTGACGAATCTTGCTTCTTCTCCTCTTTTCTCTTCTTCTTTTCTCTTCTCTCAAAACCCTAACTTTTTTTTTGGAAAAGCGTAAACTGATCAAGTTCAGTTTAGATCCTAATTAAACTCCTAAAAACGAATTAAAATAATTGGGTAAGGAAAAGACTAAAATATCCTTCCAAAATCCAGATTAGATTTTCCTTATTTGAACAACCCAACTTCCAATGGGAATATCCCACTCATAAAAACTCGGAATAGCGCAAACTTGGTGGAGTTGGAAAGATTATTCCAAGATCTTTCCTACGATATCTGGAAACACACCTAAATTATCCTGAGCTAGGAGTTATGGTCGTTTGAAGTTGACCAAAAATCTAACTTAACTTACTTAACAATTTTTCCAGATTTTTATATTCTTTCCAAAAATTACTATTTCCACTTTTTAACTTCTTTCTAGTTACGGGGTGTTACATATGGTGGAAAAAAGAAGGTAACTCTTGGTGTAAAGCAGTTTATCAGGTTGTTCCTATGATCATGATGTGGTCCATCTGGAAAAGGAGGAACACAATTTTGTATGGGGGCAAAGTGTCAATAAATAAGATTATAAGGGATATAGATGATTTGTTAAAGAAATTTATATGGAGTAGGTTAAATCTAATTGCTGGGAATAGGAGGTGGTGTGATATCATTCAATTACTCGGAAGCTGTCACCCCAAAATTAGCTACAAGATTGTAAGGTGGAGTGCCCCTCCCTCTAAATGTCTGAAGTGTAATACTGATGGGGCATCTAGGGGTAATCCTGGACCTAGCTCTGCTACATTTTGCATCAGATTCAGGAGGTGAAATTATAGTTGCTAAAGGATTTCTTTTACCTAACTCAACTAATATGGTGGCTGAAGCAATAGCCATAAAAGAAGGTCTGATGTATTGTAGAGATAACAAACTCAATTATATTGTTATAAAGACAAATTCACTAGCAACGGTTCAGATTCTAGAAGGCAAATGGGTAGCTCCATGGAATGTGTCAGTAGAGATAAACCTGATTAAGGGGTTGCTGACCTTAATTACAACAAGTGTACAACACTTTTTTAGAGAGGGAAATACACTAGCTGATTATTTCACTAACCTAGCTTTTGATTTTGCAGGTAACTATCAATTTAACAGTTTTCATGAGGTTCCAAATCAAGAAAGAAGGTTAATAAACCTTGTTAAACACAACATCCAAAATATTAGAAGGTCATCATAATAATTAAGCTAGCAACATTGAAATAAAGCAAACTGTGGATTGAAGTCAGTACGAAATAGGGCCATGTAAGAAGCTATTTCATAGGATTTAATGTTAGCACCTGGTGAGAGCTTGTAGGTTTCCAAATGACTTTAAATCACTACATGGTCGGTTGGTATTGAAGTCAATATCCATGAGTTTACTGTTCTTGTTAAGCTAGATCAACAACATACAAATGCAACAATATGACATATCATGTGCTTTCAGTGTCTTAGCTACTAGTGTTTCGCTGGATATTAAGATACATCGAATGAGTAGAAGAATGGTAATGGAGGTTATCTTTTCTCAAGCTATGATCTTGAAGGCATGGATGGAGTTTTCAATGTCTCTAAATTTGATAGTTGCAGCAGTGTAGACACATCCTTCGCTACCTGCATAAAAAAGACGAGAAGCTTTAAACAACTAATAGCTTGGTTTACATAGATTTGATGGTGGTATCATCCTTAATCGAGGGTCAACCCATCAGTCGATGGAAATGGTCTAGAGGTTGTTGAATTAGCTACAGATGGGTCGGTGGGTATCAAAGATAGAAGACGAGATGAAGAAACGATAATGAAGGTTACTTTTTATCATCAACTATCAAGATATGATCTTGAAGGCATGGTTGAAGATTTTTTTGTTTTGCTGATTTGTTTTGTTAGGGTAGTTTTCTATTCTGTAATTAGAAAGAATGATTTAGGGCTTTAGGCTTTGTCGTCCTTTATCGGACATGGGCTGATCTGGGCGTTTTTTGCCCCTTTTGATTAATAAAAATGGGCCTGGCCTATCTCTAACTTGATTTTTTTTTTACAATGGTTCAGTATTATCTCGATAAGAAACTTAAGAAACTTAAGAAACTTAAGAACTCTTTGTTTCCTTTTTCCAGAGAATAATGAGCGTACAGTACTTCATACCCGATTATATATGAATATATGCAGATTGTAAGAACCTTTTTTCTCGAATCTTTATTTCAAATTCATCAAAGGTAAATTTCATTTAATGATCTTGCTAGCGTATTGAAATCCATCGCTATGTGTTTGAGGTATTCTTGTTTTTCACTACTGTATCATATCAATGTGCATTCATCTTATCAATTAGTCCTTGTCTACACTAAAAATCAAAAGCATCACTTAAGAACATTCATTTTCTTCATCTTAGTGTTTCTATTTTTAATCATTGTGTGTGCGACTCTTTTTTTTCCTAACTTTTAAATTACTATTGATTTGTCCCACTATTTGTGATTGATTGAATTTTGTCTTTGATAGACCTCATTCAGATCTTGATTAATTTAGTCATCTTAGTTTGCTTATATCAGTCTATGTCTAATTCTCTGCCTTTTGAAATAATTTTTTCAAGAAATTACTCATCTTTGTTCTTCTCAAAGAAATTTTTAGGTATTTATTGATTGTTATTTTCTGTTGGCTTCCATTTTCCTTTTTCATTTATCTTTTCTTCATTCTGGATTTGTACCAATTCCTATTTGTGCATGTATTCTTGTAATAACCAAAGAGGAAATAGAAGATGGAAAAGTTATTTTGTTCAGTTATCAAGCTACGATGCCAACATTTCCTTTCTTCCCGTGATAGTATTTACACTTTAGACTTTACATCAATATAATAATTTATATAAATATTTCAAAATGATATTCATATTGATTGTTAGGTCTTGAGAAACAATGAAATTTTGATTATACAACAAATTCTAAGACCAATAAAGACAAGGAATGGAATAAATAAGGATTTGAGGATTTTTCTTATGAGAAGTTTTCTTAAGTTGATATAACCAGATGCATATGAGTATTTCTTAACCATTTTCTTTTTCCTTTTGCATCTTCTTGGTAAAAACTTCTACATGTAGTTGGTCAACCACTGCCGATAACATAGCTTTATACTGTTGAATGAAGTTAGCATCTCACTATTTAGATTGCTTTGAATTAGGATATAGTATGATACTTTTGGCACATGGTACTTGCCTGTGTTTCTATTTTGCTTTTTGCCAGTTTTAGCTTCCGTTGTAGACGGTGACAATCACAAATATATATATATATATATATATATATATATCTTATCATCATATCATATCATCATATTATATATTACTAAAAATGAGAAGCTCCAAAGATGAAAAGTTAGATTACCATTTATCCCTAGGCTAAATTAAACATCTAATTAATTAAATATTAAATAATAATATTTTAATTATTTTTTGAATTGTAAGCTATTTATTAGAAAGACAATGAAAGAATCATTAATAAATTGTAAGTTACAATGAATTGTTTGATATACTTATCATTTTACCCCTACACTAAATTAAAATTTTAATTAATTAATTAAATATTAAATAATAATATAATATATATACACACCTAGGATAAACTAAACATCAAATTAATTAAATATTAAATAATAATACTTTAATTATATTTTGAATTGTAGGTTATTTATTAGAAAGACAATGAAAGAATCATTAATTAAATTTTAAGTTACAATGATATTTTTAATATACTTATCATTTTACTCATATATATATATATATATATATATTGCTGGTCCCCAAGCGAACTCTCATCCTGGCTGACTACAAGCGGAAGACTAACTCAAGCATACATAAGCATCAAACTGAATGAAACGTTTAAAAACAGCTTACTAAATCTCAAAACTTTGCTGAATATACTGAGTATGAATCATAAGTTTTAAATAAAATATCTTAAACTGAAAAACTTTCCAAAGCAGTCTATCTATGAATTCTCTACTATACAAAGATAAGTGTCGGGACAAGACACACAACTCTTCAAGGGAACTACTACTAAAAACTAATAAAATTGGAGTCCTCCAAACGCAAGGAGGTATTACTCAAAAGTTGACGAGCAGATGAAGTGATCTCAATAGACTCTTGTTGAGGATCCTAAGAACCTATATCAACATCATTAAAAGATGCAGGTTGAATGACATCAGTACATTGAATGTACAAGTATGTAATATAGCTGAATAACAAATAACTGAATTAAAGGACTACAATAGATAAAGATATATATTCAATTGGATGTACAAAAATAAATGAGTGAAATCATTAAAACACTATAAAATTACTTACTCATCTGTAAACTCAACACATTAAGTGATATAATAAAAATACACTTTTAATTCTATTTGGGAGATTCTCTAACTGACAATCATCACTATGAGCTACGTGATGATACAACGTCTAACCACGCTGCCAGAACTGTCCTATACCTTACTGGGGTAGAGATGTCACGACCCAAGGGCACACCCTAGATGTAACATGGCATATAGGACCCTGAGAGGCCCCATACAAGCCACTTAGCATTCATAACATAATAAATAGAGCATAGAGGGAAAGAACTACATTTCAAGTCTAAAGTTTTATAAAAGAAAAGCGGAAGTCTAAACACTTGTCTCGTTAGTCATCTAGTACAATAGAATGAAATTAGGCCTATCCCATTCACCATGTTCAAAAATGAAAATAAGAAATAAAACTGAAACAATGAACATCCGTCCTCGAAGCATGAGGACTCACCAAAGCTCGGAAATCTCACAAATCAACCTCTAGCGACGAAATTGAGAATGTAGGCAAGAGTATGCGTTAGTACAAAATATGTACCAAGTATGATAGCCATGCATAAACATTTAAATCATGCTAAAATAGGATATTTTAATGACATGCAATGACCAAGCTAAACATGATATAAAATGGTTAGAAAGCATAAGTCATAAAACATGGTCAATGCAAGCTAACCTCTTTAAAACCTTTGAACACATATAAGATATTTCTTGAAGTCACCTTAGTTCATTATTATTGTGGGAAGTAGCCTTAACCGACATAGAGACCATGTGTGCTATAATATGATCCCCTGGTGTCTCCCACACCGAAAAGGGTTGTCCTACTTGTCAAGATAAGGACCATGCAATTCTAGCTTAAGTGGATCCACTAGCTAATGTCTATCTAGAAAATCATCCTATGGGGGCACGTAGGTAAGGGATAAGTAGATTTCTTCTAGAAACCTGACCTCTACTAACGGGAGAGCTTACATCTCAATATCCTCTCGGTGCTAAGCATGAATCCCACAGAATAGTCATTTTCTTACTTGTTCTTATTATCCATGGAAGGGCACATCATATTGCCAATCCAAGCTAAGTTATAAGTCATCCATGGAAATGTATAATTCAATAACCAATCCAAGCTAGGTTTCATTAGGATAGCTCTTTATCTTTGATTCAATTAAGTGAGAAGAACTTTCAACCTTAGAATCCTTACTATGTGAGAAAACCTTTCACAATCATACTTTCATGTGTATATGAGAAATCCTTTCAACAACACAACAACAACATCATCAGGGATACTTCACTCTCAAAGCATCCTTAATACATTTGCATAGTTTTCATAAGAACATGCATAATTCCATAATTCACCTTTCAAGGTTCAAAACCCACTTTCAATCATCAACATTTATAAAACATGGGTTAGGCATGTGTTTCATCATAAATTCATGTAGTTCAATCAATTCATTCTTGATTTCATAAGACTCTTCCTTCATAATGCAAGACCCACATTATATGCTCATAACTTGAAAATAACATGGGGATTTCTTGGGTTCATAGGGGAAACATCATAGAATCATAGTAGCTCATCAATTCATGCATAAGGGATCATAATTCAATCATTTAAATCAATAATCAAGAGAACCCATGGAAATTAAAGAAAACCCTAACTCAATTGGGGATTTCTAACTTTTAAAATAGGAGAATTTGGGAACTCCATGACTGGAAGGAATCCATGGATGAAAACTATCATACCTTAAATATGAAAGCTCACAAGCAATTGAATAATGAAGGCTTGATCATGAACTCTAGCTTGAATCTTCTTCTTCAACCTTCTAGAGAGAGAAATATCTTTGGGAGAGAAACACTCAACCTTTTGGTGAATTTGAAGAGAATGAAGTGAATGGATTTATTTGGGGTTAAAATAACTTATATATGGGTTTCGGTGAAGGGTGAAACGACATAGTATTAGGTTAGACTAATTAGGAAAAGAATCAAGTGCCCCTAGGAAATAATTGTCGACCCCACACAATGCCTCAGACTAACGGACCGTGGTTTGACCGATGGTACGTCCTGCACATCCGTCGTTGGGCGTTAGAAAATGAAATTGAGGCC
Organism: Solanum tuberosum; assembly: GCF_000226075.1. Lineage (NCBI taxonomy): Eukaryota > Viridiplantae > Streptophyta > Magnoliopsida > Solanales > Solanaceae > Solanum > Solanum tuberosum. Next base: position 1,384,817 of record NW_006238929.1, read on the forward strand.
ATGACCTACAGACCTCAATCCACGGACCGTGGACCCAACGACGGTCCATTGGTCCAGGCCATGGTTCATGGTTCTCTAGGCCTTTTTGGGTGGCCAATCCACAGACCAGACCCACGGTCCGTGGCTCAGTCCACGAGCCATGGCTGGCCTCCGTCAGATGGCACCAGAAATTACTAAAAACTTGCTATTTAGCCCTTTCTTGAGTCCGAGGTGTTACAAGAGAACACCTCAACTAAGTGGATCCACTAAGCTCTGCCCGAAGGCATTTAGGATTCATCCAAAAAGTATCATCCTGTACTCATGTTGGTATACATGGTTTATGAGGAATGTGAGTTGTCTGAACTCATCCCCATAACGGTGCTCAATACTACTCCCAATAATATATACTTATGCTAAATGTTTAAAAAAACATACTCTTCCTCTAGTTTGAGATAATTTCTCAAACTATTCTCTTAAAAGAGGTGACTGCTCTTGAAATATCTTTGAACTCATAACTCATTTAGAAATCAAAGTTTCTCTTTTATCAATGTAAAAACTGATACCTTTGGGAATACTTAGTTCTCTTATACTCTTACTCAATTCATATTTGAAAACTCTTTCTCAAAAATATATCAAAATCATATTATGATATGATTATTGATGACACGGGAAATCATACTACATAAACATTGATGGCATAACAAGATACCACATTGTTAAAACATTGATGACATACTCGGTTATCATACTAATCTTGTTTTAGAAACTCTTTCTCAAAATTCATCTTTACTTCCTCAAAACTCAATTTAAAACTCAAGTGTTGGCTTTAAAAAGCTTCTCAAAATTTATAACTCAATTTATAGGGTTCATGCAGAATTATGGACTTGAACGACTCAACTCATGGATTTTAATAGCAATACGGAAACTCAATACTCAAAACTCAAAACTCAGAACTCAACGACATTACTCACCTAAAAAATACTTAATTCATAGTGTTCATGCTGAAATATAGATATGAACGAATCAACTCAAGAATCTTAATGCATAACATATAGCAATTCAATAATCAGGAATAGAATTTAAAAAAGAATCTGAAACTCAAGAACCCAAAATCAACTTAGCTCAAGAATACTCAAATCTAGGGATAAAATCCTAGATTACTCTTTTACTCATTTGAAAGTAGATGTAGGGCATGAGGACGAACTAGTCCAACACTATGATAGCCTTACATACCTAGAAGATCAAGGTTCTTGAAGAATCTTGAATAAGAACTTGATTAGAAGCCTTAAAACTCTAGCTTTAAAGTAAACAATAAAGAAAACCTTTCTTGGGATTCTTGAATTAGATTCTTGAAATCTCTATGGCCAAGAATAATGATTTTCATTAGTGATTCATAATTGTATGGAGGAATTTGATTTGGAAAGAATAGAATTCTTGGAGAAAAACTTACCTTGAAGAAGAATCTTGAAAAAGATTGAAATATCTTGAATGGAGTCTTCTACTTTGATTTTTTCTTAGGGTTTTGCCTTAGTGTTTGAGAGAGAAGATAATGGGGATTAAGAGATGAAAATCTGATTGTTTTGAACCTTTAATTAGTCAAAAAATTCATTTAGTGTTTTCTTAGAGGTAAAAAGATAAAAATGACCCTTTTTAATGTTTTCCCGTTTGCTAATTCGTCACTACACTATATCATGTTACTAAAATGGTCATAACTTTTTACTCAAAACTCGGATTGACGCAAAATTGGTGGCGTTGGAAAGAAGGTTCAAATACCTTTAATTTATAGTTGATGGGCAACATAAATTTATATATTCTAAGAGATATGGCCGTTTGAAGGTGACCCAAAGAGAATCTTACATCAAAACTTAATCGGTAAGGAAACTTTCAACTTTACTTTGTGCTAGGAGTTTCTAGTGACCTTCATTGATATCCAAAATCATTCTCACACTAAATAATTTACCTTTACACATATGAGCAATTTAATAATCACCCGACCCAACAAGTAAATGAAGAATGGTTCGAGTCTTAACTTAGAATTTTTTGGGGTGTTACAAAGCTATCCAACCCTGAATCATCCAACCCTAAAATTCAACCCTCCAACACTAAACTCCAACCCTAAGCCTCTAACCCTAAATAGTCCACCCCTAAACCACCAAACCCTAAACTATCCAACCCTAAATCGTCTAACCTAAACCCCTAACCCTAAACAATCCAACCCTAAATCCTAAATTGTCCAACCCTAAACCCTACAACCTTAAATTATCCAATCCTTGTAACACCTCGAACTTGGAGAAAGGGCTAAAAAGGTAAATGGGCAAGTCCACGAATGCAAAATGGACCCTTCACAGTACCCTAGACGGGTTGTGTATGGGTTCACTGCCCGTTGAGGGCATCATGAGACCATCCAGGACTGCCCCTAGGCATGAGTCACCTCAAAAGTGACTTAGACAGCCCGTGGTGACTTGGACAGCCTGTCTAGGGGTCCGTACAAGTCACCCAGACAGTGAGGTTGCACTCAGGTCACGGTGAAGTACCATAGACGCCTAGACGATCTGTGAAGCTTCACACGGATTGTGAAGTCGTCCGTGAAAGAGACTTAGCAGAATTTGAATTTTGGGTCAACTTCAAATGATCATATATCTTAGTTTGGCTCAATTCACCCATTGAGCCCCTAAAGTTTCCTCAATTCTCCAATTCAATTACCCAAGATTTGATTAGATTTTCACTCAATTCCTCATGAGTTCTATTTGTATGGATTCAATTGATTTATTATGATCTTATTTTGATGATTTGTACTTAATTGCATGCTATTAAACCAATTCCATGTGAACCCATGCATTGATCTATGCACTTTGACTATGAACCCTAATTTACACAAATATATGAAGAATCTTGAATCTATGAATGCATTTGTATGAAATCATGCCTATTTTCATGAAATCACTGTTTATGACTCAAGTAAAGATTATAGATGAATGCATCTATATGTTCTATGAAACTTGTCCACATGACATGAATAACATCTAAATTTTCCCTCAATATTTTTCAATCTATTTTCCTAAATTAGGTCTTGATTAATATGGTATCCGGATAAGCCATCAATGATTAGAGAACATGCTTTCAAAACTATTTCCATTAGTAGTAGGGCATTTCTAGCATGAAGTGAATGACCATGGTCCTTAAAAGCTATTGTGAAAAGATCATGGATGGTGAAAGGTTTTCTCACGCATGGTATAAGGAGCTACTCTATGATGTTTCTAGATTGTATTGGTTGCTTAATAGTGCCTTTCCATCGATGATGAAAAGAATATGATTAAAGACTATTCCATGGGGTTTTTGCTTAGCACCGAGTGGACAAGTGGAGATTACCCATGTTCCCATAAACTATGTGCCACCATAGGATGATTTTCTTAGATAAACATTAACTAGTGGATCCACTTTAGCTTAGATTTATGCTCCTTATCTTGGCAAGTAAGACACCCCTTTTCGGTGTGGGGTAAACACTAGATTCCATGTTATAGCTTGCATGGTCTATATTTCGGTTAATGATAAACTTCCCACAAAATTAACTAAGTTATTTACTAATGTTTTATGAAGCTTCCTTTATGATTTGAAGATGCATGACCATGTTCATGATATATGAATCTTCTTAAATAATTTTACTATGTTTTAACTTGGTCATGTATTTGATGTTTTCAGTTATGTCCCTTATGATCATGTCTCATGATTTAGTGAATTACCCTCATACTTGGTACATTCTTTGTACTAATGCATACTCTTGTTTACATCGTTTCACTAATGTAGGGTCCGATGCTCCTATTCCGCATCCCTGTGGCTAGTGATCACATTAGTAGCTTTTGAAGACGGAGTCCTCATGTTCCGAGGACCGAACCCTTTATTGCTTATTGTATTTACTTTTTCATATTGTATGTGATGTATGGGTTACGTCCCAATCACTCTTGATGTAATAGATAGATTTGAGACTATGTTAGGCTTTTGCTTCATTTTCTTGTCAAACATTTATGAGATAAACTGTCTTTTGAACTCTTTAATTCTATCATCTTGTATGATGTATGCAAAGTGGCTTGTGTAGGACCTCTCAGGGTCTTATATGCCTTGTCACATCTAGGGTCTACTTGGTTCGTGACAATCCTAGATCTCCAACCCTAAATTGGCTAACCCTAAATAATCCAACCCTAAACTACCCAACTCTAAACCCTTCAACCCTAACCCTCCAACCTTAAATTATTCAATCCAAAATCCTCCAATCCTAAATCCATAACCTTAAACTAGTCAACCCTAAACCTCCAACCCTAAATCCCCTATAAGATTGATAACACTCAACTACACTTCATCAGATTCTAAGTGTAGGCCATTGCTAACAAGTATAAACCTAACTAAGAGTTGGGGTAGATCCCACCGGGAGTGATACGGTAAAGAATTAAGTTACAAAGTAAAATGGTGTTCTAATCATTTTTATATGTAGACATTTTCGAAACGATAAAGTAAAGGACTAGGTGTTGAATATTAAATGGGGGAAATTGAGTGTTTACAAGTAGAGGGGATTTCTTGGGAGTGTGATCAATTGAATGCCAATTTCGCAAAATGGGTGATTATTATTTACTAAAATTCGCTGAATCTTAGTGGGTAAGCTAGGTTTTAGGTGCAATAGCCATTTCTCAATCAACTATCACGAATCAAGCGAGTTCTTTGGAACCCTGACAAGCACGACAAATATAAATAACCCAGTACCTCAATCAATCTACTTTTTCAAGCTAGATTAGTAGGACTGCATTAGACCCACATTCTCAATTTAAGTCTACAATAACCCGATCACTACAATCATCAACTAATAGTTTTAACTCTAATACTTATTTCTCAAGTAAGCCTAGAATGCTAAACTAAAATTACATTTGCAACTACAATTTATCAATTAAAACTCAAACTATTAATTGAACCTACTTCAAATCAACAATAAAATCAATAAATATTAACACCCATAAGCTTATTGAAACATTCAACTACATAATCACACCCCCAAGAATGGGGGTTTTAGCCAAACATAATAAAGAGAAAGAAATCATTGCCAACTATATTTTCCAACAGGTTGGGCAACAATCAACAAGTCTCCAAATGCTCAAATGTAAGTTCAAAATCAAGCAAACCCCAAATCTCTACTCAAAAAGTACAAATACAATGTTTAGAATGTTGAGGATCAAAAACCTAGAACTGGACAATGTGGGAACCCCTTTTCTTCTTTTGAAAATTGCATTTATATGTTCCCAGAATTTCAACTTCGGAGTCCACTCGGTGAAATAAGTTGGGCTTTGCCGACTGGTCGGCGATACGATGAGTGCCCCTTCCATCACCTTGTTGGCTTGGATTTTTACCCTTTATTTGTTGTAACTTTAGGCGATCAAGGTCGGGCTCGCCGACCTAGTCGGCGACATGCCAAGTACTCTTCTTCTCGCCTTTTTGGTTTGCCCCTTTTTTGCCCATTCCTCTGTAAAATTTGGCAGGCTAAATTGTCATCGCCGAACACTTTGACGATACCCCGAAATATCCTTCCTATTGCCAAGTTGATCTTGTCCATGACCTGGCTTGCTGGAGCTTTTGGTGAGCTGAAGGTTCACTTGGCGACTCGTCGAGTGGCTTTGGCGAGTACTAGTTTTGCTTTTCTTCAGCTTTTTTGCTCATATTTTCCCTGTAATGTCCTTGTCTTGATATTTTTCCATCTTTGCTGCAAATCAGTATTTTAACATCAGTTTAGAGCATAAAATAGGCATTGAGGATGCTAAAACTTCGAATTTTAAGCCCTAAATGAGTCGAAATCCCCGACTCATCAACACCCCCAACTTAAACTTTTGCTTGTCCTCAAGTAAAACAAAAGATCAATCAGGTCAACAGAGATATCTACAAATAGTGCTACTCAAGACTCAACATTATTGCACACGAGGTTCAATCTACCCATGCAATGTTCAATTGTGCACTACAAGTTTCAAACAGTGACTAGTCATCATCAAATAGAAATCAAGCTCATAATGCTTGTTTCAAATGCAAATTCAAGCTCAACAGATGTATTCAAAAGCCCTCACATCAAGAATGATTCCATGCCCACACAAAGTTCATCAGAATTTTAAGAATTAAGGAATCAAAATCAACGCTCACACTCTCAAAGATAAACACATGCATGATTCTACCCATAGACCTGCCCGTATTTTCCAATTAACGTGACATTAAGGTCAGTCATGATCACTAAGGTCTTTCAAGGCTTGTAACAGGGTTTAGGGTAAAGGTATTATCATTTTGTCTTAGTAACTTCTACCTTCGTGAAGCATGGCTTGCATTTCACTTTTTCTCCTTTTCATTCACATTTTTTGATTTTCACAATCCATCCAAGTTCTTTCAAGCATTGGACACCCCTTTTCTTTTATCCATGCACAAGGTTTATTGCACTTTCTTTTTCAAACTTTTTATTCTTTTGCTTGTTTTTTTTTTTCATAAATGGAAGGGTTCCATCCTTTTTCAACACAATCCTTCAAGGGTGACTTTCTCACACACTTCTTGACTTTCCTCATTTTTCACCACACCCCCAACTTAGGCTTTTGGCCTAAGTTGGCTATTCAAACTGACCAATGCTTCATGAAGGTTTTAGGTTATAGGTTAAATGTGTTCATGTTTCATCCAAAGAAAAAGTTAGGCTCAAATGATGCCAAGCTTGGTTCACACTCTCACAAGGTGGTCACAAAGATGTATATTAGCAATTTGGTTCACTCTCTAAAACTTGTGCCTAAGATTATCTCTATCATTCGCCTACATTAGTTGATTGGACCAATGGGGCAAGTTTTTGGTATCACCGAGCACATATTTTAAGACAATCTCACCACATATGGAATTCAACACAATCATCAATCAAGATTCTACAAATTTAGCTTGCGTGCAACGATCATCAAAAGATTCATTTCAACAATCGGCTAGTCACAATGAGATGCTAAGAATTCACACATGACTTATGCAACTCAAATTTTCCTCATTGGAATTGCACAAACATATCGTTCAATCAAGAGCACTACTCAAGTCATCGGTATTGATCGCAACCGATACTCGAGTATGCAAGAGAACAACCACATTCACAAAAATCAAGAGGTGAAATTTTAATTAAGATAAAAAACCAACATTCATATTAAAAATCAAAACCCAACAGTCACAACAAGCTAAATGAAACCCAAAAAGGGTAGGTATGAAGATACCCCACCCCGCCAAACAAAATCTAACATTGGCCTCAATGCAAAATAAAACAAATATAGCTAACAAGACAAGCAAGTAAGGATCACTGACTGAAAAGATTAGAGAATGAGAAACTCTTCACTTTATGCCTAGTCAGCGAGAAGTTGCCAGGCATGGCGAACTATTCGGTGACTCACAGAACTGGATTGGGCTCGTCGAATTTTCCATAAAGGTTGGCTTCTAGTGTGAGCAAAAAGGAGAGCTTAGCTGGGCTCGCCAATTGGTTCCGCGGTGCACCGAAATTCCATGCATCTTTCTGAAGTTTCCAGAATGAGGTCCAAGGTTGGCCTGAAAATGGGCGGAGCATTTGGGCGATGAAGAATGTTGTTTGGCGATTCGCTGAAAGTGCTTGCTCACTGCCTAGTTACTATCATGTTACAAATGAGGATTTCAACCTACACATTCAACAAACGTAATTCAAAAAGGACGAAAACTTGGGTTTCCTCCCAAGAAGTGCCTTATTTAACATCGTGGTACGACGTGGAAATTCTCTCAAACATCTTCCAAATACACCACTTCAATTAGTAAGACATCAAGAAATTCTCCAAAGTAAAGCTTCAAGCGTTGCCATTTACTTTGAATGCTGATCCTTCTTTGATTTCAACCTCAATTGCCTCATTTGTGAACACTCGAGTGATCTTGAACGGGCCAGACCATTTTTAATTTGAATTTACCCGTAAAGAGTCTCAAACGAGAGTTATAAAGCACAACAAGATCGCCAACTTTAAACTCTCATCGAAGGATATTTGCATTATGCCATTTCTTCATTTTCTCCTTATAAAGGGTTAAACTCTCATACGCCCTTAGCTGAAACTCTTCCAACTCATGGAGTTGATTGACTCTACCGTTCGAAGCATCCCCCCAATTCAAGTTTAACGCCTTCAATGCCCATAATGCCTTTTGTTCAAGCTCAATTGGCAGGTGACAAGACTTTCCAAATACCAATTGGTATGGTGACATGCCAATTGGAGTCTTAAAAATGGTAGGGTATGCTTAGAGAGCGTCATCCAACTTCCGAGACCAGTCAGTTCGATTTGCATTTACTATTTTCGCCAGATTCCCTTAATTTCTCAATTTGATACTTCAACTTGGCCACTTGTCTGTGGATGATAAGGGGTTGCAAATTTATTCTTAATTCCGTATTTGCTTAACAACGAAGTAAACAACCGGTTGCAAAAATGAGACCCAGCATCACTGATGATAGCACACGGGTTACTAAACCTTGTGAAAATGAATCGCTTCAAGAATTGCACAACACTCTTCCCGTCATTGGAGACGTAATCAACTGCCACCAAGATATACTTATTTTTGAAAGAGCTCACAAATGGTCCCATGAAGTTGATTACCCAAACATCAAACAACTCTACTGCTAGAATCGGATTAAGAGGTAACTCATGCTTTCTCAATACTCCCCCTTGATTTTTACATTGGATGAATTACTTAACAAGAGAATGAGCATCATGGTATAGTGATGGCCAATAGTAGCCACTTTGAAGCACTTTGGTGGCTATGTGTACCCCACTATGATGTCCTCCGACTGGCGATGCGTGGCAAGCATCGAGAATTGCATTTACCTCCACTTCTGGTACACACCTTCTAATTATGTGATTTGCGCATTCTCTAAATAGATACGGTTCATCCAAGAAGTACCTCTTTACATCGAGCAAGAACTTCTTTTGTTGATAAAAGTTTAGTCCCTCGGGCAGAATCCCACACACTACATAGTTAGCAAAGTCGGCATACCAGGGTGAGTTTCCATGAGTTATCCTCATCATTGTTTTGTTGGGAAATTCTACTTCAATGCCCCTCTCACCAGAATCAACAATATTAGTTTCCGCCGAGATAAGTGATTTGCTACTTGGTTATCACACCCCTTTCGATCTTTTACCCCAAAAACAAACTCTTGGAATAACAACACCCACCGTATCAATCTTGGCTTTGTATCTTTTTTTGGCCATCAAATATCAAATTACAACATGATTTGTGTGCTCCACCACCTTAGTTCCAAACAAATATTCTCTAAATTTCTCAAACACATACACCACCGCTAGCAATTCTTGCTCCGTGATGGTATAATTCTTTTGAGATACCTTCAAGGTCTTACTTGCATAATAAATCGGATGAAATAGCTTAACTTTTTGTTGACCAAGCACAACTCCCAAAGAAACTCCACTACCATCGCACATGAGTTCGAGCGGAATACTCCAATCGGGAGCAATAATAATCGGATCTAACACTAGTTTCTCTTTCAAGCACAAACTTGCTTTTAGGCAAGCTTCATCAAAGTTGAAGGTAGATTCCTTTTCATCCTGTTATTTGAGTCTTTGAGTATATAATGGGTTGAATTTGGGCAACGGTTTTGTAGGCTTTGAAGAAGAAGCAACCCCCTCATTAGATGTTTGTAATTTCTCGGTAATGAGTTGTCTTGGAATCTCCTTAACCTCTTGGGATGTGTTATTTTCTGGTTCTTGGTCAGATCTCTCTACACCAATGGCAACATCTCCTTCTTCACTGATGTTTGCTTCACCATTCACTTTTACATCACCACCTACTGCTCTCCCACTCTGATTCAACACCGCCAAGCATTTATAATGATTAATCTTTGAAGTCACCATCATATCATTTGCAAACCTCTCCTGTGGCTTGGACTCTAACTGGACTGAAAGTTGACTCATTTGACATTCAAGTATCTTGATAGAATCCGAGTGAGAGTTTACCTTATTATTCAAGGATGAAAAGTCAACCTTTATTTCTTTAAGCATTTCATTGGATCCTTCCACGTTATTTAGAATGCGGGACAAAAAATCATCTACCCGAAAGCTTCTAGAATTGTCCCTAGATCTTGGGCTATCACCCATGTGCATTTAACAAGCATCATAATTGTCTTCTCTCCTCCAAAAGTTATCTTGGTCAGACCAATCTCAATTACAACTTCTCTATCCATCCTCACTAAATGTGTTCCAACCTTGATTCATTCCCTACTTAAAAAATCCCAGGCAAGAACCCTCCACTAGTTTTGACACCTTTAGTACCTCTTTGTTTTCATAAATACCCCATATTATCTGTTTTGTTAATAATTCCATCTGGGACATCATCTTGGCCATGTTTTCATCTCTCTCTTGTTTCTTCTCCACTTGTTCCATTATCATCCCAAAGTTTAAAGGAGACACTTGATCTTCTCTAATGTACCAAGAACGGTTGATTTTCTTCATCTCATTAAGAAGAGTAGATGCTATGTCAAACAGTTGTTGCATGATTCCCCCTCAAATGAGCTGGTCTACCACACCCTTGTTGACTGAATCTAGGCTCCGGTAGAAATATTGTAGCAACACATTGTTCGGGAGTCCATGAGTTGGACATTGGAGAAGCAATTTCTAAAACCTCAACCATGTCTCACGAATAGGTTCACCATCCACTCGCTTAAAGTTCTGAAAATTATCCCTCAACCTCACCATCTTCGAGGGAGGGAAAAACCTTACATAAAATGCATCAGTGAGCTCATCCCAAGAAGTAATTGATTCCCTTTGGTAAATCGGCCAACCACTTTATTACCTCCCCCGTTAGAGAAAAAAGAAACAAATGAAGTCAGACCGACTCCTGAGTGATGTTCTTGAAAGAAAATGGCCCACACACATCCACAAAGTTTCGAATGTGGTCATGAGGATCCTCATAAGAAAGACCTCAAAAGAGACCCTTAGTTTGCAATTGCTGCAACATAGTGCTAGTCACATGAAACACTGCATTGCCCACAGTTGGAGGCAATCTAATAGCACCCGCACTTCCCAACTGATCTTCATTGACATTGTGCAAGTTACCAATGTCATCATTGTGACCAAGTTGGATAGCATTGCTCTCGTTAACACTCATCTCTTCACCTGCTTAAGAGCAACCAACAAAGAACTAAAAGAAGTTGATTCAACTACAACAAAATCAGTTCACAACTAAACTTCAGTAAAAGAATTCTAAACACCACTCCCCGGCAGCAGCACCATTTTTTATAACGCTCAAGTACACTTCATCAAATTCTAAGTGTAGGCGGTCGATAACAAGTATAAACCCAACTAAGAGTTGGGGTTGATCCCACAAGGGGTGATATGGTAAAATTTCGATTACAAAGTAAAATGGTGTTCTAATCGTTTGTAGATATAGATATTTTTGAAACAATAAAGTAACTAACTAGGTGTTGACAATCAATGTGAAATGGAAGATTTGAGTGAACACTTAACAACTATGAACAATCGGGAGTAAACAAGTAGAGAGGATTTCTTGGGAGTGTGATAAATTGAGTGCCAATTTCTCAAAATAGGTGATTATCATTTACTAAAAGTCGTTGAATCTTAGTGGGTAGGCTAGGCTTTAGGTACAATAGTCATTTCTCAAAACACTATCACGGATCAAGCGAGTTCTTTTGAACCTCGATAAGCACAACACATATAAACAACCCAATACCTCAATCAATCTACTTTTTCAAGCTAGATTAGTAGGATTGCATTTAGACCCATTTTTTCAAGCTAATTCTACAATAACCCAATCACTACAATCATCAACTAATAGTTTTAACTCTAATACTTCTTTCTCAATCAAGCTTAGAATAATAAACTAGAATTGCATGTGCAACTACAATTCATCAATTAAAACTCAAACTATTTATTGAACCCACTTCAAATCAACAATAAAATCAGTAAATATTAACACCCATAAGCTAAGTGAAACATTTAATGACATAATCATACCCCCAAGAATGGGGATTTTATCCAAACATAATACAGAGACAAAAAATCTTTACCAACTATATTTTGCATCAGGTTGGGCAACAATCAGCAAGTCTCCAAATGCTCAAATTTAAGTTCAAAATCAAGCAAACCCTAAATCTCTACTAAAAAATTGCATAATCAATATTTAGAATGTTGTGGATAAAAAATCCAGAACTGGACAATGTGGGAACTCCTTTTCTTCTTTTTAAAATTGCATTTATACGTTCCTAAAATTTTAGCTTGTAGGTCCACTCAATGAAATAAGTCGGGCTTCGACGACCTGGTCGGGGATGTGCCGATTGCCCCTTCCATCGCTTTCTTGGCTTGACTTTTTACCTTTCTTTATTGTAACTTTAGGAGATCAAGGTCGGGCTCGCCGACCTAGTCTGCGACGCGCCAAGTATTCTTCTTTTCACCTTTTTGGCTTGCCTTTTTTTTTTACCCATTCTTCTGTAACTTTTGGCAGGCTAAATTGTCATCACCGAACACTTCGACGATACGCCAAATATCTTTCCTATTGCCAAGTTGATCTTGTCTATGGGATGGATTGCTGGAACTTTTGGCGTGTTAAAGGTCCATTTGGCGACTAGCCGAGTGGCTTTGGTAAGTACAAGTCTTGCTTTTCTTCAACTTTTTCGCTCCTTTTTGCCCGTAATGTCCTTGTCTTGCTTTTTGCCGTAATTTCTACAAGTTAATATTTTAATATTAGTTTAGAGCATAAAATAGGCATTGAAGACGCTAAAAATTTGAATATTAAGCCCTAAAAGAGTCGAAATCCCCGACTCATCAAAGATCCCGTAATTTTTTCTCAATTCTTGCATAATATATGTGGCGTACTATGGCGTGGTTATATGAGGTGTATATGAATTTGTATAGGACATTGGAAATTAAGATTGCAAATGGGTGGGAATATCAAGGAACTAAACTAAAGTTTAAGGTCAAAGGGACCCCTCAAACAAAGTTCAAGATTAAAGAAATGGTTCGGGTAGCACTTCGCTCGTTTGAAAGATTTAAATCATCCCATACCTTAGGGATAATCCTATGAGTGTTTAACATGCTAAGAATAGTGTGCTATGAGGTATTATAATAGCACAAGGGTCATATATTAAGTTTTGAAGTCAAGAAATTTAGCGAAACTAAGGTCGGCAAAAGTTATCGAAGTTTCTCTAATAATATTTTCTTAACTTTGGGTCAAATGTCTTGGATGGTTTTTCCAGTAGGCGTCATAGGCCGACTTAGCAAGAAAATCAAAAGTAATATGAAATGCGAGAATCTGAAACACTACCAAAATAGGAACAAGAAATCTAACAGTTATGCACACGAGTGTACTAACACCCAAACAAAAGGAGAATAAATAAATAAATCTGATCGGGCTCCCGTAAACCTGATGTGGTACACTCATGTGCAAGCTTAAAGTAAAACACGAGCGGGTACAAGGAAGAGTTTAGAATGGAATAAGAGGATCCGATGAAGTTTCCAAGATTTCCACAACTTTCCACAGACTCAAACTAAACCAATCCATATGCCTGAAGCTCATCCAGAATTGATAGGGGTTAAGGAATTGAACCAAATTGAAGATGGCGGATCAAGGACTTTAACCGAGATTTGGAGTAACCGAGGACTTGAACCAAGGCTAAGGATAATCTTGGACTTGAACCACGTATAAATATGACCAAGGACATGAAACGAGGTGAGAGTAGATATGGACTTCAACCAAACTGTAAGGGGCGGTGGACTTGAACTACGACTGCAAATGGTGGTGGACTTGAACTATGACTGCAAATGGCGGTGGACTTGAAGCATGGCTGAAGAAAGCCATGACCTGAACCAAGGCTATAATACCAAGGTGAGGACTTGAACAATGAATAGAGGTGAATCGACTAGAAATAAATAGGATCAGCGGCCAACCGAGCATCACAGGGAGTACCCTGAATCTGAGTGCCATCAATAAATCACTCCAGCTGATACACTCAAATTACACCTCCCTAAAGAAGTATAAGCGATCGTTACTAAGTAAAGAACCCAACTTATAGGTTGGGGTCAATCCCACGAGGAATATGGTTTTGACTTAAACTTAACTTACGATTATATTCATTTAGTCAACGTATTTCTGAGGCAAATAAGTAAAGGGGGGGGGGGATTTGTGAAACAAATGCTTGATTTTAGTTAAGTAACAAGTGAGCAGGATTCAAACTTTGTTGTTATCAATGAGAGAAAATAACTAGGGTGTACGTGTTCCCCATAAGCTCATAACACTGTAATCCTAGTAATAGTAATCTTTTCCTAGTGTATTACATGCAAAGTAATAAGTTAGGTATCTCTAATTCCTTGGTCCAGCAACTAGAGAATTTCACCCTGCACCTTGGTCCGACTACATGTGTATAATTTACTAACCCTTACCCTTACCTAATATTAGACATATGGCTTAGTTTTCACCCTCGCACCAATTGACATTAGACTATTAGATAGTATCACCCTCAATCTATTTTGATAATTCTTTTCTTATTAACTACCTCCTTGGTCCGGCAAGTATAAACAAGGCGAGTTCTAATGTTTGCCACCGTTAAAAAGACTTCTAAACGAAAGAATTATTAATGCATGTAATAACACTATTCAAGAATTACTTAGTTACTATTCATATGTTGTTAATCGCTTGAATAGTTGTGGATTAAGACTTAGGCAATTTTCCAACTTCAAAATCTTCAACTCTCAGTCACAATCGATGGATCAGCAAGACGGACTGTGGTTCGATCCAAGGTCCATGGATCCTCCTCTGTAGCTCCATACTTAGACTTTTCAAAATCAGGTATTGGAACCCCCCTCTCTGAATCATTCGACGGAACTGCAGGATGACCCGTAAGTCGACCTACGATCCGTCGTTTGTAACCTTGGTTCCACACTTGGTCAAGAATTCCCTGATCTTCCTTCAAGATTTTCCCATCCATCTATTCCTACCATCTACGGATTGTGCCTGGACCTACGGTCCGTAGGTCACGTCCGTAGATGCCTTTTTCTGCACATTCTTCAGCTGTGTCTCTCAACTTCCACGTCCGAACTTATTTTTTGCAAACATGATAAAAACACATTAATACCACTACAAAATGGACCTAGACACACACAACTCTTCAGTGAAATGTATTAAAAATACATTAAACTCATGGTATATCAACACCCTCAACTTAAATTCTTTGTTTGTCCTCAAGTGACGCAC
Organism: Solanum tuberosum; assembly: GCF_000226075.1. Lineage (NCBI taxonomy): Eukaryota > Viridiplantae > Streptophyta > Magnoliopsida > Solanales > Solanaceae > Solanum > Solanum tuberosum. The sequence goes on from NW_006238929.1 coordinate 1,400,048, forward strand.
GAAGACTCTAAACGACACTTGCATAGAAGCAAACATTCAAGCACAAGCAATCACATGGCTTTCTATCCCGACTCCCTTTTCGAGTGCAAATCTCTTCTCTTAGACTCAACAAGCTAATTCATGTGGATTAAGATATGACAAAGATCGACCAATAGACACATAACATACACCGTTTCACTATCACCAAGGTACCAACTCTCCGACAATGTAACTAGTTCCCTTACTTCAAATGAAATCCCTTTTTTACACAATGAATATGATTTTGACTACAAGGATTCATTCAACACTCACGCTCAGAAGTAACTTCAAGTACAGTTAGTGCTTAATGCGATAGGCTTGCTCTTATTTTCACTGCTTAGACTCTCCAAACTAGTTGCTAGGATCACTATAGGACTTTCTTAGCTTGTAACGTAGGCTCAGGGTCAAGTATGGTACATTTGGGTACTTTTTAGTGACTTTCTGCCCCCCTTGACATTACATTGGCTATTTACCTCTTCCTTGACCTATTTTTTGCAACTTTTCATCTCAATTTCTTTCCCTTAACTCTTTCCAACCAAGGATGTGACTTTTGACTTTTTTACTCTTATTTATCACTTTCTTCTTTTTCTTTCACTTTCTTTTTCTTTTATTTCTTTCAACAATTTTCTTTTGCTTCTTTTGCACAAAGTCACATCCTCTTTCATACCTTTTCTATTTTCAACACTAAATTCTTTTCATACCCTTTTTCCATTTGGTTTCCTTTTCCATAGCCACCCTCAACTTACGCATTTTGCATTGGTTGAGGTGAACAATGTCAGATGTCGGACCAGGGCCAAGATCAAGGTAACTTTTGGGCTTAGCCACCCTCAACTTAGCCTTTTGGCCTAAGTCAAGGTGCACATGTACAAGGAGGGACCGAGGCCAAGACAATGTTTTTAAGGGAAAGTGAGTTAGGTGAATCAAAAGAATTGGTCAATTTTTAGGCTCAAATATTTGGATCAAAAGGGAATACTTCTACCATTTGGTTAGATCATTTTAGGCTTAAGTGGACTAATTTGAACAATGGCCTATGATCACTTCCTAACTTCTAGCCTAAATTATCCTAGCAGGACCAATGGGGCAAGTTCTAGATTGGCACAAAACTGTCTGAACAATCAACTGTTCTCACACACTCTTAGCACATCGTTTCATTATCAGATTATCAATTACCCAGTTCAAGTTTTAGGTTAAGTCATGTGGTCAAAATGGTTCATTATCATGTCATATTAAAAGCCAACACATTCAACTCATTCTAGCCTACAGATTTTAGCACATATCACAATTTAATTTTTTGGACGGGTATCATTTTTCATTCTTGACTATGCCATCATGCTTCATTCTTTCTCATTCTTCTACACATACAATCCTAACACATGTAGGTTCAACAGAAATTAAAACAGTCTCTTGGGGAAAAAAAAACACAGGCAAGAAAACCCCAAGAGAGGATTATGAGTTGGGTTAGTCAAACTTCACCCTATCACTCACAATTCGTTTACCCTACCTCTAAAGACCTGTAAAATGAATAAGTGAAACTAGAGCCTAACTAGTGATGTGTGAGTTTTTCATGAGGTTTGAGGTGGTTTGATGTTGTCCCGAGCTTTGGGTGAGGGGTTTAGGGGTTAAACGTCAAGGTACGACTCCCTAAGGACAACCCTAGGGGTCCTTGAGGAGGACCCTTAGCCTAACCCCAAGGCTTCCCCAAATGAAGAAGAGTTGCCAAAATGTGGTGACCTACGAAAGGGGTCCACGCCCCATGGATGTCCTCCGTAGGTCAGGGGACCTTGAACCAAGATGCAGCCCCAGACCACAGACCAATAGCATGGTCCGTGAATGGACTCACGGTCCGTGGGTCTAGGGCGTGAGTCACTGCCTGCAATCTGCAGATTTGGTCCCGCCAAGTGAGGGGTTATTTGGTAATTAGCTAATTAATTATTTTAATTGGAGGGACGATTATTTTAAGTTAATTAAGGTATTTTAGGAATATTAAAAGTATTAAACTCTATTTTAGACTTCATTAGTTTCAAAACCCTAAATCAAACCTCCCATCCCCTCCAAAAGTTTTCTCTTTAGAAACCTTCATTAGAGGTGAAGATGTCAAGCTTCCAAGGTCAAATCTTCAAGTTTTTCAAGGGATTATCGTGGGATTATTCTTAAAAAGGTATGGTGGTCTTCATTCTTGACTAGTTTCTTTCAAGGAGCCACTCTCAAAAGTGATTTCAAGTCTCCCATGTTTTCTCTAAAACCTTAGTTTTCAGTCTATGCATGGGTTCAATTCTAAATGATTTATAAAGGATTTATTAGATTGAATTATGAATGAATTGTGGATTTAAATTATGATTTGTGATTGGGAGTTGATTGATTATGCAAGTATGTTGAATTGTTGATGCTTATATTGAATTAAGTGATTGAATCATGTCAATTTCATGATCTATTGTAGTATCTTGGATTTATGGATTGATGTTGGTTCTTAGTCTTGAAAGGCAAGTTATAATCAAATTACATATTGAAGTAGAATAGTGCTTGATCTATTGATCCACTTGAAAGGTGGAGGTGTTTACTTACTAAGTATATTGTGGTATTGAATTGATGTATACCTTCCTTGTACATCTATATATGAAGGATCTATGTGTGATCATGATGTAAAGTATGTGTGTGTTATTTCAATGGATGTATAATGATCATGTTTAGAATGAAAGTGTGTTATGATAGAATGTTATTTCTCAATTAACACCTATGAATGATGAGGATATATGTGAAAGGTTATTCTCACATACACACACTCATAAATGACTAATGAATGAAGTTTCTATGATAATGTTAATGATGATGGGTTGATTGAAAGGCTATTCTCAATTGTACTCTAATGAATGATAATGACTTGTTGTGAAAGGACTTTCTCACAATAAGGGGATTCTTAGGTGAAAGACTATCCTAATCTTTGAATCTATGAGCTTTCCAATGAATGAATGTTGGGATGGGAAGGATGCTCATCCGGGAGTTGAGGCGAAGTATCTAGTAACAATCCCTATATCCCGTTTTAATGAATGTTGGATTTGAGAAGGATACTCATCCATGAGTTGAGGCGGAGTGTCTATTAATAATATCTTATCCCATAATGAACTAATGTAATGAATGTCAAAAACTCTATGGGGAATAATGATAAGCACCGAGTGGATATGAATTGAGATGGATGCTCATCCGGGAGTTGAGGCAGGGTATCTAATAACAATCTCTTGAGATAGATGCTCATCCGTGAGTTAAGGCGGGGTATCTAGTAGCAATCTACCTATCCCATAACTATGTGCCCACATAGGTCTAGCTAGTGGATCCACTTAAGGCTAAACAAACGATGGTCCTACCTTAGGCAAGTAGAAATCCCTTACTCGGTGAGGGTGACACCGGGATTCCATGAATTGCTCACATGGTATATGTCGGTTAAGTCTTACCCCCACAATAATGTTAATGAACTATGGCTTCTTAAGAATTCACTACTTAGTGTGGGTGGTGGTATGGGACGCCATCTATGCATTGCACAAGTAGGCTTTGAGAGAGGTTGTGGTGTGTTCCTTTATAATGTTAAGTGTAATGAATGTGCTCTTATGATGATGTTATAAGAATGTTTATCTAATGTCTAATGAATTAAGGTGCTCTTAATGTAAAGAAGTTAATGGAGAATGTTGACTCTTATATGCTTAAATGTAAAGATGCAGCTATACTTGGATTGTATTATGAATTACTTCCTTGTCATGACTTAATGAATATGAATGTGCCTTATCTATGGTGGCTTCAAGGGATACTTAGTGTGAGTAGTAGTATGGGATGCTACTTGCACATTGCACAAGTATAACTTAGAGTTGCCTTAGGTGATGGTCCATATGTGTCATTATGACTTGTTTAATGTGTATGTCTCTTGTGTATTATTATTGTGTAAGGATGGAAATGTTGTATGATAAGTTCACTTTTGGTGACCTTGGGGTGGTACTTTGGTGTGGATGGTGGTATGGTACGCTATCCATACATTGCATAAAGTATAGCTTGAGGGTTACTTGAGGTGAAGGCTTAATGTGTAGGTAATGGTTTATATGTGATTATGTTCTAATGTGGTTAAAAGACTTGTATGTTGATTATGTCTTGTATTATTCCTCTTATGTTTATGTTCATGAAGTTTTATCAAAATGGCATATATCATGACTTTCATACAGAATGTCCGTTTTAAGCATGTTTTTGCATGGCTATCATACTTAGTACTTAATTGTGCTAACCCGATTCTTCTTCATGTTTTTACTACAAGTGTAGGTTCTGTCAAGTGATTGCTTCCATCTAGATTGAAGTGCTTGGATTGATATTCTTCCAAGATCAAGTGGTATCACCTCATAGATCGAGGAAAAGTGTTTAGAAGTTTCTTTTATTTCATGTAATAGACAATGTTATTCTTTCCGATTGTAAAGGGCTGTGACCTTATTTTGTTTCAAGTATTGTTTAGATGGCCATGTGAGACGATAGACTTCTGCTTGCTTTTAAATGTTTTTAATTGTGCATTTATAAAGAAAAGTTTAAAATTCCGCACTATTTCTAAGTATCTTATGCAATGAATATGTTATGAGGCTTGTATAAGACCACTTTGGGGTCGAGTACGCCATGTCCCTTCCGGGGTGTAGACTCGAGTCGTGACAAACATGGTATCAGAGCACTAAGTTTTGGAAATGGGTTTTAGGGTTGATGTCTCACAAGCCACGTCTAGTAGAGTCTTGTTCATCGGTGTGAGTAGCGACACATCTATGAGCGAGAGGCTATATGACGATAGGGAGTTACATTTCTTTGATTTTCTTGAAGTCGTGCCTTAGAGTTTAGCTCTATAAATGTTCCTTTTCCTAATCCTTCTCTTGTGTTTATATGATATGAATAGAAGAAGGACGCCCGCAAGGAGAGTGGAAGAGGAAGTTGTGAATGAGGGAGTTCTTCCCCAAAATCCTCAAGGTCCTTAAGGTGACCAAGTTCCTCAAGAGAATGAAGTTCCGGTTGATGCTCTGGCCATGACTAATGATGAAATTAGGTCGGCTTTTCTGACCTTAGCCCAAGCCATGATGGCCCAAGTGACTAGAGTTGTGGGTCCTATAGTGAATGCTATTGAAAGTACTATGGCTTCTAGGTTCAAAGACTTTGTGAGGATGAATCCTCCGGTTTTCCTAGGTTCTAAAGTGGGAGAGGATCCCCAAGAATTCTTGGATGAAATGTATAAGATAGTCAATGTTATGGGAGTAACTTCAAGGGAGAAATCGGAGTTGGCTTCCTATCAATTGAAAGATGTATAAGATAGTCAATGCTATAGGAGTAACTTTGAGTAAGCCGTGTCGTTTCCAGGGTGTAGACTCAAGTCGTGACACTACCCCCAACAAAATAGGGTGCAATTTCCCCCAATGCACAAAAACTAAGAGCAAAAGATCGGGTGAAGCAAACCTGTGGCGCATAGCACCAAAGACCTATCAACAAGCGGGTGGGTCCGATTTCCCAGGGCCCACTGGATCAACACTTAGGTCACCGTCAATAGTGCCCACATCGTCTAACACAGCACCCTCAGTACTGCTATCAATCACTCTCAACGTACCATCAGTGGTGCTCACACTGCTCGAGGCGCCAGTACCAATCTCTCTAAGCCTCTGCTGTCCCAACTCCTCATCAACGATTGATGCCCGCCGAGCCGCCTCACTCTCTTGGTACTCCCTTTTGTTAGCCCTCTCGGTCTCAGAACCATCAGAAGCTCGATATGAACGGGGGAGCTTCCCAGCATGATGGGAAGAAGTAGGTGGAGGCGGCTTCTCATCCCCAAATAGAGCATCAAACACCGTATCATCAGTCGATGCAGTGGGGGCTGACTTGGGCTTAGTCTCAGGAGGGGCTAGGAGGGTGTCAATATCAGCCCGAAAACTAGCCAACTTAATCCGGAAGGCAGAGACATTTGTGGTGGGGTCTGGTCGATCTAAAACCCGCAGCATGAAAGAATCAAGACGCTGGTGTACCGTTTGAACCTTTCGGTCCATCATCTGCTCCATCCGCTGCTCCACCCTAGTCGCGGACTCCTCTATCGCTTGCCCTATCCAATGCTTAATGTGCCCAAACAGGGTGGCCATCAGGGCCTCCAATTTCTAAACTCGAGCTAGAGGGAGGACCACAGACCTTGAAGAGGGGGTGCCTCTGGAGGAGCTAGGGGCCTCACTGGAGGTCGGCGAATAGGAAGCCAGAGCATCCTTAGTGGGGGCTGGAGGTGCAGGTTCATCAACATGTATCTGCTCTACATCAATCACTAAGTTCGCTCCTAGTGGAGGCACCTCAGCCTGCAACTCTCTGCGCTGTGCGGCCACATTGGCCTCATCTCTAATTAAGCTGATGTCCAGGGTCTTGGTCCCCTGGATCAACTTATCATAGTTCCAGAATGGCACGCTAGAATTCTTGCACAGCTAAAATATGAGGCAAGGAAATGGGTAAGTGGTGGAGGCCTTGAAGGCCCTCTCGTGAATCTCCACAATGAGCATGTGGGTAAAATTGATCTCGAACCCGGCCACTAAGGCTGCCACCATGACTGCTCGGTCCCAAGTGAGTGCATTATCTGCCTGCGTGGGTGAAACTCGATTGTGTACCAAACGCTAGAAGAACTTGGCCATAAAATTGAGAGTGGCCTTCTTGATGCTCAATCCCGGGAGGGGTGACCCATTCAGCGCTCTTTCCGTCTGTAGCAATGTAACGGGCTAACCACCGCAACACGTACTCCCTCTGCTCAGCATCCTTTTGAAATGTCGCGCTCCTCACGATATCCCATATGTAGTCAAACTCGACCGTGTTGAGTGCCTAAGTGCGACCTGGACCGTATAGGAACCGGTGGATAGTGTTGTCCGATATATCCACGGAGAACCCACGTACTAGTGTAGAAGTAAGTGGAGGCTCCGTGGTTGGCTTGACCCGTCAGTCAATAGACCCTTAGAGGGTGGCTGAATAGGAAACATAGAACTCCCTCAGAATCTCCTCACTATAAGACCTCGGCCTTTGGGCCATCCACTCGCATCGGTATTTCTTGAAAATCTCCTGAATAGCGGGCACAATGTGCAAGCTGCCCCTAAGAACCCGGCGCTCTTCAGAGACTGGACGAGCTGGCATCTCTTTCTCAGTAATCATCCTGGCATCTCGGTATATCTACCACTTATAGGAGACGCACCACCTGTTTGGCTCCTTTGCAACTGGAGTTGGATCTGTGTTTGGCGGCACTGGAATGTTCCCCTCCCTAGTGGACTCATCAGAAAAGGCAGCCCTACCATGTGAACTCGACCCGAATACGAAGCCTAAAGCAGACCCAAAAGCAAAATCGAAGGCCGAGGCAGACTCCGAATCAGAACCAGAACCAGCCGGTGATCTGATCAGTGTATCCTCCTTATTAGACTGGGAGGTAGTGATTTCGTCGGAAACAACCTGCTTGGACTGATTCCGAGTAGTGCGGGGTGTTGTAGGGGAGGTCCTGGTGGCAGGCGGGCTATAGGCGGGATCCTTCTCCGCATCAATATCTTCGTTGATTAGCTGAAACATTGGCGCCACAGATTTGGTCTTGCCCCTTTTAGTGTAGGTCAGTTGTTTCTTAGGAGCCATGGTACCTGTGGAGGCTTAATTAGTGCCAAAATAACCCAATAACACACTCGAAAATTTGTTAGAACAAAGAACGAACCAAATCGAAAACCAAAAAATATTATGTACAGTAGCATTAGTGGTCATCTACTGTGGGTACCTACGGTTCGTGGGTCCCCTCCATAGGTCAGAAGTCCCAAACAATTGGGCTCTAATGGGAACCACGGATGTGTAGAACGATCTGTAGATCGAAATACGGACTGTAGTCCACCTCTGTGGTTGCACACTTAGCGTGGTTTGGTTTTGTGTAAACTCACGGCCCCGACCTAAGGTCCATAGGTTGACCTACGGTCCGTGGATGGGGTCTCGTAGGTCAGATTTGTGCCAGGTTTAGGACCTTTATACAATTGTAACACCAAGTTCATTCATCAATTCATTTCAATCCTAGGTCTATTCATGCATTTCAACATAAAACAAGATAGTTCATCATCCCTAAGGTTTCAAATACATCCAATTTAACTCATTATTCAACTGACACAGGAAACCCTAAGTCAGATCATTTACTTTAGACCAATTAACATGCTTTGTTCATCAATTAACATTAACACACATTCATAACCTATCAACCGACACAGGAAACCCTAAGTCAGAACATTTACTTTAGACCAATTAACATGCTTTTCTCATCAATTAGCATTAACACACATTCACAACGTATCGTCCCAAGGGTGATTTTAACATACAATTCATGAGGAACAAATACAATATCACACGCAAGGTCAAGATCCACTTCCTGAATTTCAATAACAACAATGAACAGAAATTCAAGGTGAAAGAGAAGTCAATTACCTAATAAGCAAAGGAAGTGGGTGGTGGTGTGATGACTTTAGACTTCAAACAACTTCTTACTAGCCTTTTCACCAAACCCGGACACTGGAAACTTTGGAAAATGGGGAATGAGGGAACTTGGGAGAGAGGAAACTGAATTGGGAATATGGGGAAATGTAAGGGGAGTGGTTTATGGGATATGGGAGTAATTTGGAGGGATTTTAGGAGAGGAGACGTTTAAAAACGGTTGGGGGGGGGGATTTTGGTAATAGGGGAGATGTTTTAAAAATGAGTGGTTTTATTAAAAGGGGTCCGGGTCGGGTCAGGTAGAAACTAGGGTTTGGACCCACGAGACCCCGTCTATAGTCCGTAGGTCAACCTACGGACCATAGATGAGGTCCATAGGTCACTTTCTCACTTAGAAAATTAGAGTTCCTACCTGGGCTCTACGGACACCATTCACAGTCCGTAGGTTGACCTATGGCCCGTCGATAGGGTCCGTAAACCTTTGCAACAGACATTTTCTGCAGATTTTGTTTTTCGTCCCTGCACATGTAGCAACCATTAGGCCTTTCTCTTTACATTTTTTGGACACTTTTTAGACACGGACCCTATGCTATATCTAGCCAACACTTACACAAAAATAATGCACCTATCTGAAGGAATACAAAAAAGAAAATAAACAAAGGGAACTACTAGACGGAAAAGAAAAACCTATAGTTGGCTAGATTGTACATCTTGGGTTACCTCTCAAGAAACGCTTGATTTAGCATCGCGGCATGATGCAGGCCTCTTTATTACTCAGACTTTATAAAGATAGTAGGCCTCAACAACTTCTTGCACACTTTCCGCGTTTCCCAGATAGTCTTTGATCCTTTGCCCGTTTACCTTTAACCTTGTTCCTTCTTCGTTTTCGATCTCAACCACTCCATGTGGGAGCACTTGCGTGACTAAGAATGGCCCGGTCCATTTGGAGTTGACCTTGCCTGGAAACAATCGCAACCTAGAGTTGAATAGAAGCACAAAATCACCAAACAACAAATTCTCGCTTTTCAATCCTTTATCATGATACTTCCTCATCTTCTCCTTGTACAAGGCTGAACTTTCATAAGCTCTTAGGCGAAACTCATCAAGCACATTCAAGTCACTCATTCTCTGATTCGATGCGGCACCCCAATCCAAATTTAGCTTCTTTAGTGCCCATATAGCCTTATGCTCTAGCTCTACCGGAAAATGGCAAGACTTCCCATAAATAAGTTGGTAGGGGGACATACTTATGGGAGTCTTGAATGCGGTGCGATAGGCCTATAGAGCATCATCAAGCTTCCTTGACCAATCAGTTCTATTAGCATTCACAGTCTTAGCCAAAATCTGCTTGATCTCTATGTTGGACACTTCAATTTGCCCACTAGACTACGGATGGTAAGGAGTGGCCAGATTGTGGTGGACGCCATACTTCTCAAGTAGCACCTTGAACAACTTATTGCAAAAATGGGAACCTCTATCGCTGATAATCACCCTAGGTGTACCAAATCTGGAGAAGATATTCTTTTTTAGGAATGCGGTGACACTTTTACCTTCAATGTTGGAAAGTGCAATTGCTTCCATCCATTTCGACACATAATCAACCGCAACAAGAATATACTTCATCCCATGTTGGTATCAGATCATGAGAAGCAGCCAATACCTTTTTATTGGTATCAGAGCCATGTTGGCAGTATACGTACTTAGCATGAGCAGCTAAGCACATATACTGTCTAAGGCATGGCAAAATTATTTTAAAAAGTATTTCTATATATTTCTTTAAGACGTTCATATTATAAGATTATTATTTCATCTATCTTGTTCCTATATTTTGTTTCTATACTAGGTGTGAGGTATTCATTCTTTCCTAAGTGTGTGAGGTAACCAAATAATACCCGGTGCATACGTTGGCTAGCCCGATTGTAAGGTCGTTGAAGCCATGTGAGCGTTTAACCCTGTTAATGGTGATCCCGTAGCAAAGATAACTCTAGGAAAGAACTTATGTAAAACTAATAGACCCTCCCTTAGAAACATTATTTTGGATCTTTGATATATGTTTTAATACTTCGTACATGATTACATACTTATTATATTATTATTGTTATACTTGTTGAAATATTTGCACTGTAAGCCCTTAGGACAATATTCTCATTTTATGGAAAATAATCAACATATTTTAAATAGTGTTAATTTATCTTCTCAAGCAACTAAGATTGCTAAACTTGAAAATGATCTTCAAAACTGGAATATACCAGAAGAACCTTTTAAAAAGATTTACCATTTAGGTAATTTCAGTTTAATTACTAGACATAATATTAAGACCTGTTAGTCTACTATTTCTATTAATAATTCTTTAGAAATTATTCTTCTGCTTAAAGATAGTACTATTAATCATCATAGGACTGATTTTAACTATCTGCATATTGATTTGGTGGAAGTGGCTATTAAGCCCCTTTTTCGTAAAGGCCTTCATATTGCTGTTTGTGTCCTCCTTCGAGATGACCGTTTTCTTAATTTTGATGATTCTTTGTTATGAGTCCTCCAAAGTAACCTCGCTGATGGCCCGATATACTTCAATTGTTATCCTAACTTTTCAGTTGACATTAATGACCCTAATGTCATAGACTCCTTGACACTCAATGTCAAAACTAAGAACTTGAATAGTAAAGCCAATACTCGTGTGTAGCGATTATCTATCAAGTGTATTATAGGCTTATGAAAACCACTCTTGCACCAAAGGCTCGTACTGAGAGCCAGAAAGGTGTAACTACGCTTATGGAAGCCAACCATGAACATAGTACTATCTTTGTCCCTCGACTTCTCAATTGGAACGATGTTCTTTCCAGCAATGATTGGCATTTTGAATCCATAACCCAGCCTTTCTCAACTCACTCTGAGAGATCTCAAATTGAAAGAGTCATTCAGTTCCCAAACCATCTTCTTCAAAAACCCCGGAGGAAGCGGAAACGGAAGCTACTGAAGCTATTTCTGTTGATAACAACAAAGGAAAAGTTACCAGAGTAGACTTTTCGGGAGATATCCCTAAAGTCTTTTATGAAGATCTCCCTACCAGCCCGACTGCAAGTGAGATGGACCCATTCAGTTGAAAAAACCATGATGGATCACGATGCTCAAGACAGGTGATACTTTCAATCCTGATCAAGGTATCCTTCACAAACTTTGGACTCATCCAGATAACCAGACAAAGAGAAAATGGTATGTTGCTACCTATACTCTTCAACAAAGAGAAGCCTTCAGAGATTTATGGATGGCTAACATGAGAAAAATCGGCTATGAGATCGAATTCTTCAAATGGTTTGAGATGACAGGGAAGATCGAAAATCAAATCGAATCCCTTCAAATGATCATCAATAAATGATATACGACTTCTAACAAGGTTGTTGAATCTATCACTCATCCCCTTGAAGGATTCAATATCCCTGTAGCAGGAACCATCATCAAAGCTTCTCCTTTCAAAGAAAAGTGTTATAAGCCTTCCTCTTTCGTCATCCCAGCTGACATAGATCGAGTAGTAGAACAAAACAACTACTCTAACCAAATTATTCATGTCATTTCGAAACAAATAGAAGATTCTAAACCATTCATTAGTAGGAGACCTACTCCATCTTCTACTTCATCCAGTTGGAACATTGAACCAAACCCAGGATTCAAACTTACTGAGTTCTCCAGGGAAAAAATCCCTAAATTCAAAGATACATTTGAAATTGCCGGAAATGTCATTGACAAGGTCAATGAACAACTTTCAAACTTCAATATTTCCACCAAAGATGGAAAAACCAGAAGACTGTCTCTACCCTTCAGGAAAAAGACTCTCTCATTCATAAACTCTCAAATGATCATTTTCATAATGTGAAAAAATATCATAATCGTCATTCTTTCCCAAACCTTCAGTATGACGAAAATGCTTTTCTATCCACTTCTTCTCACGAAGGAAGAGGAATCACTGAATGGAATATGGATGGCCTAGCTGAGCATCAAATCTACAACAAGCTCCATGAAAAGGGAGTTGCTATTACAACATACAAGATTAGGAGCTCTACTGACAAAGAAACTGCTATCATGATTGCTGCAGGTTTCACTGGCATGTTAAAACATTGGTGGAATAAGTATTGCAAAGATGAAACCAAGCACCTCATCTACAATGCTACTGCGACATAGACCGTAGTCAAAATTGAAGGAACCGCAAAGACCACTTCTCAAGTTACTAGAGAAGATGCTTGTGCCACACTTCTCTATCATATCGCTAAGCATTTCATTGGCCAGCCCAAACTCTTTCATGATATGAGTCTCCAAATCCTTAACAACCTCAGTTGTCCTTCCCTAGGCAACTTCATTAGATACAAACATGAATTTCTCAGTAAGGTTATGATCCGTTTATACTGTCATTTGGATTTCTGGAAAGAACGTTTCATAAGCGGTCTTCCTCCTCTCTTTGCTGACAAAGTCATAAGCAAAATCTAGGATCGCAATGATGGTCGTATCCTTTACAGTCAATTGACCTACGGAGACCTCGTCAGCACCATCAACATTGTAGGGCTTGAACTATGCACAGATATCAAACTCAAGCATCAGTTTAAGAAAGAACAATCTTTTTCTGGAAGAGAATTGGGAAGTTTTTGTCAAGACTTTGGCTTTATTACTCCTCCTGATCGAGTAAGGAAAGACAAGAAGCCTCACCGATCCAGATCTCAAAGAAGAGACTCTAAAAAACCTAGGAAAAAGAAATCCAGGTCCAAGAGGCCCAGAGATTCCAAGCAAGATGTTTGTTGGACATGCAACAAGACAGGCCACAAATCTAGCGAATGTCGATCCAATACCAAGAAGAAGAAGATCAGCCTCCTTGGCATTGATGAAGACACCAAGGATAAACTCCTTTCTATTCTTGATGAACCTTTTTCTGACTCTTCACACTCTTCTAGTGAATCCAGTGATGATGAAGATATCAACCTAGATTATGAATCAGATAACAGCCAATCCGGTAGAGATTGCAATTGCACTGAAGCCTTTTGTACCTGCGACAGTACTCCACAAAAAATCAGAGTCCTCTCTAATGACTCTAAAGAAGCCCTCTTCGATGTCATCCAACACATCAATGATGAAGAAGCCAAAAAATGTTTTCTTCTTGAACTTAAACATCTTACTCTCAACACTGACAAGCCTAAACCCCGGCAAGTTGTTGAACCTTTCAGCATGAAGCAAATCATGAATCGCGTAGACAATTAGTCTGAACCTTCTATTTCAGATCTCCGACATGAGGTTTCTAGTATCGAGGAAGAAATCTGAAATATCAAATCTCGACTCGTAAAGGTCGAAACTGATATCTTCACCGACCAGGTCCTCAAGAAGTTTTCATTATAGGAACCTGATTTTGATCATGAATCCTCTCAAGATAATGAAGATAAGTCTATTAACAACGATCATTTAGCTGAACCTTTCTTCACCAAGACTGGTAATCACCCCTCTACTTCTGATGCTCCAGGAGTAACTGTTGTTTCTTCGGTCAGACCTCAGAGTCACCTTATTCTTGTTAGAATTGTAGTTAATAAACATTTTGTTATTAACAAAATTGCTTTGCTTGACAGTGGTGCAGATCGTAACTGCATAGTTAAAGGTATCATTCCTACTCAGTATTTGCAAAAAAGTACTTCAAAATTATACTCCGCTACAGGAGAACTTTTGAAAATTAATTATAAGCTTTCTAAAGCTCATACTTGCAATAATGGTATTTGCTTGACAAATGACTTTGTGATTACTGAAGATATCAATGAAGATATCATACTTGGCATTCCTTTTATCACTCAGATAAAAACTTATATTACTGATTTGAATGGTATTAAAACCATTATTCTTGGAAAATATTTACATTTTCCTTTTGTCAAAATACTTTCACAAGATGAAAGTAATTTTATCAGGGAAAATACAGTTTTTGCGAATCAATAACCTTTCTCAACATATCACCTTTTTAAAGGATGAAATTAGAGTAAAGAAAATCGAGCAGATTTTAAAAACCTTGGAGATGGTTACTAAGATAGCCAATCTTCAAAAATAATTTGAACAGGAAATATGCTCGGATTTTTCAAATGCTTTTTGGGAAAGAAAAAGACATATTGTTGAACTCCCATGCATTGAAGGATTCAATAAACATGCCATTACTACTAAAGCAAGGCTCATTCAAATGAATCACGAAATGATGGAATTTTGTAAAAAAGATATTAACATTCTTTTGCAAAACAAAATCATTAGAGTTTCTAAATCTCCTTAGAGTTACTCTGCTTTTATGTCAATAAAAATGTTGAGAAAGAAAGAGGAGCACCCATGTTAGTTATAAACTACAAACCTCTTATTTCTGTTTTAAAATGGATTAGGTACCCAATACCTAACAAAAGAGATCTTTCGAAAAGAACTTTCAAAGCTAATATTTATAGCAAATTTGATATGAAATCAGGTTTTTGGCAAATCTAAATTTCTGAAAAAGATAAATATAAAACTGTTTTCAGTGTCCCTTTTGGACAATATGAATGGATTGTTATGCCATTTGGGCTCAAGAATGCTCCTTCAGAATTCCAAAATATCATGAATTCAATATTCAATGATTATTCTTATATGTCTATTGTTTATATAGATGATGTGTTGATTTTCTCTGAAAACATTGATTCTCATTTTAAACATCTCAATACTTTCTTTAAGATTGTTAAGAATAATGGGTTAGTTGTTAGCGTTAAGAAAATTATGCTCTTTCAAACTACCATCAGATTTCTGGGTCATGACCTCTACCAAGGAACTTACAAACCTATTTGCAGAGCCATAGAGTTCTCTTCCAAATTTCCCAACGAAATTACTGATAAAACAGAACTTCAGAGATTCTAAGGAAGTCTCAATTATGTGGCTGATTTTATTCCCAAGGTCAAGCAGGTTTGTGAACCTTTGTAAAAAAGGCTTAGAAAAACCCCAGTCCCTTGGAGTTCTGAACAAACCCAAGCTGTCATTCGTGTCAAAGCTTTTGTCCAAAGTATCCCTTGTTTAGGAATCCCTAACCCAGATGCTTTTATGATTGTAGAAACCAATCCTTCTGATTTCGGTTATGGAGGAATTTTAAAACAAAGAGTAGATCCTAAATCTACTGAACAACTTGTTCATTTTACTTTCGGAATCTGGAATTCCGCCCAAAAGATTTATTCTACTGTAAAAAACGAAGTCTTATCTATAGTGCTATGTATCACTAAATTTCAAGACGATCTTGTAAACAAAGAATTTTTACTTAGAGTAGATTGTAAATCTGCTAAAGAGATTTTACAAAAGGATGTAAAAAGCCTCGTTTAAAAACAAATATTTGCTAGATGGCAAGCTCTACTATCTAGCTTTGATTTTGAAATTAATTTTATTAAAGGAGAAAACAATTCCCTCCCAGATTTCTTGACAAGAGAATTTTTACAGGGAAACAATAAGGCCCAGCATGAGGCCCCTGAAACCAGATTCACCCCAGAAGACCCAACAAATGGCTAGACCATTTGAAATTCCTGCCACAGGATTGTTTCCACAAAGACCAACTGCTCCACAAAGGGCAAATATTATTATAGACAAAGGGTTCCAGAATAGGTATACTGCTTTGGCAGATTACCTAAAGTTACAAGTAAACACCCCTACCAAATTGATCAGTTAGAAGATATAACAAGGATCAACATCCTCTTCAGTTCAAACCAAAGAGAGTTATACAATGAAGACCCCTGAGACCTTTGCACAGGCGGTAAAACCTTTGACAGGGAAGAAGCCTGATACATCTCCAGCAAAAGAAGAATTTGAATTCTTAACTAAGCAAGCTTTGCCAATCATGGCTATAGACAAACAATACGAGAGAGCTCATATTGCTAGTCTTATCAAGCCAGTTTATTTACAAAACAATTTCGTGGATACAAATAATCCACTTAAGACTCAAAGATACTTTGAAGCTATTCTAGTAGACACATAGTCTATTATTATTGAGCACACTATGAGTGACAAGAATCTGGAATATATCAACTATTCCAGATTTACTATCAAGAGGGTCCTGTCTCCACCAGAGTGGTATGCAGATCACCTCCTTACTCCCATTGCACTATCAATGCCTCATAAGCTCAAACTTATAATTAGCATGATTATAAAAATGCATGGTTCAATTTGATGTATATTAGACCAGGACGCACCTGGTTCAACAAATATTGTCCAGACATGGCCAAGATAGTTATTCATAGATGGTTCTACGAATGGTGGAGCTATTTTGGAGTAAATAGGGAGATCCTTCCCCAACAATTTCTCAGCAGATTTGAAGATTTTCAAATCAAGGACGAAATCTCTACATTACCAGAACACATTAAAATGTGTAAATACTTTATTAAGAAAAGAATTTCTTATATTTTATCCTGGAGCTTTGCTAAGACAGATTCAGATAGAATCAAGTATCTCTCCAAAGAGATCAAAATTCGAGGATGGACACCCAAGTTAGTGTCCAAACCTCCAGTCAAGGTATCGCCCAGAGCAGCCTCGACATCACCATCAAAGAATGCACTCAAAAAGAGATTAAAGAAAGCTCTCAAAGAAATGGATGATGATCAGTCCAGCGAAGAAGACATTATGTTTCTCCTAGAAGAAGTCACATATGAAAACGACAGTGGAGACATACTAGACCCCACAGGGATAGCTGCAGCTTATCTCGACTCATATTAAGCACATGAGAATGACCTTTGAGAAAAGTAGAGGTTCAAACAACTGGAATTGTTTTTCCCAAGAGGCAACTTACTGTTCCAAAAAAGAATCTTGAAAAGAAGTCTCTTATCAAAAGAAGACAAAAGCCACCAACCTTCTTTTAAAAAGAAGGCCACTATTTCACCCACTAAACTACTTTATTAAAGGAAAGCCTCCCCACTATCAATGTCGGCAAGATCTTAGCCATACACTTGTATGCCTAAGATATAAAGGCATTCTCTTCGTCTTCTATATAAGAAGACATCCTCATAACGTTTAAGGCATCATAAAATATCTCAGATATTCTGAAAAACCTCTTGTAACCTCTTTCCCTCTTTTCAAGTTATGGAATATATCTTGTTTTTGTAAGAAACTTCCTTTGATTATCCGCATTATTTTATGTTTTAAAGATAAAACCTTCGATCCTTTTTGTTGGTATCAGGAATAACTTCAGTACCTTCAGTACTTTACAACTTTTGGGATCTTGGGTTGGCCAACCACGGAGCTAAACTACGATTCGTGTGTTAGTCCATATGCCATAGGTGGCTTCGTCGGAAAATGGCACCAGATTTTTAAAAACTAAATTTTTCTCGACTTTTTGAATCCGGGGTGTTACACCTAAATATCCAAAATATATGCAAAAAAGGTGAGGCTTCATGTAATGCTCCACCAACTTCCTACTGAGGGTTCCGTAAAGGTTTTGAAAAAATTGCTTTCAAGCCATGTAACCAAAATAAGCATGCGCTAACACACCACAAAAACTAAGAAAACAATTCCTATAAAATGGTTCCTAAATGCCAAAAATATGTGTAAAAAATGGTGAGACATCACGTACTTCTCCCCCAAATTTCTATGGAGGATTCCATAAAAGTTTTACAAAAAAATAATCCGGAAGCCATATCACTAAAATATTCATAAGACAACAGACAACAAAACTAGAAAATTGCCTAATTCTTGTAAAAGGGGCTTCTAGATGCCCAAATATGTGTAAAAATGGTGAGACTTCATGTACTGCTCCCCCAACTCCCTACGGAGGGTGCCTTATTTCAATAAACTCATGGGCTAATACACAAATAACTGAGAAAATTTCCTAATTCTAGTAAAATGGCTTCTCAATGTAAAAAATATGTACAAAAAATGGTGAAGCTTAGTAACTAGCCAAACCCAAGAAACTCCTTATATCAGTTGGGGATGTGGGTTTGGGCCAATTCTGCACTATGTCAATCTTCTGAGTATCAACTCGAATTCCTTCGCCAAACATGATGTAGCCTAAGAATGTCACAAATTCAAGATTGAACTCACACTTATAAAACTTGGCATATAACTCTCGATCTTTGAGAGTTTGGAGAACTATACTGAGATGATTGGCATGATCCTCCTCATTCCTCGAGTAGATCAGGATGTCATTGATGAATACAATAACAAATATTTACAGATACTACTTAAATACTCTATTCATGAGATCCATGAATGATGTAGGAGTGTCAATCAAGCCAAAGGATAGAACAAGGAACTGATAATGACCATAACGGGTCTTGAATGTTGTCTTCGAGATGTCACTTTCTCTCACTTTCAACTGATGATAGCCAGAGTTGAGGTCTATCTTAGAGAAGAAAGTGGCACCGTGAAGTTGGTCGAAATGGTCATCAATTCTTGGAAGGGGATACTTACTATTAATAGTGACCTTTTTTAATTGGTGGTAATCAATACACATCCAAAGGAAACCATATTTCTTTCTCACGAATAAGACCGGAGCACCCCAAGGGGAGACACTTGGTCAGATAAAACCTTTATCAGGAAGATCTCCCAATTGCTCTTTTGACTCAGTTGGAGTCATTCTGTATGGTAGAATAGAAATGGGTTGAGTATCGAGAATAATATCTATTCTGAAGTCTATTTCTCTCTCGGGGGGACTCCGAGAAGGTTGTATAGAAAGACCTCTGGAAAAATCACTTACAACTGGAACTGACTGAATAGTCGGTGTCTCAATACTAGAGTCATTAACTAGGACTAAGTAATAGATGCATCCCTTAAAAACTAATTTTTTGTCCTTAAGGTATGAAATGTAACGACCCTTAGGCACCACTGAATTTCTCTTCCAGTCTAAAACTGACTCATTAGTAAACTGAAACTTGACTACTCGAGTTGTACAATCAATTGAGGTATAATAAACATAAAGCCGGTCCATACCTAGAATAACATCAAAATTTACCATGTCTAGCTCAAATAAGTCAGTCATGGTGTCTTTGTGATAGACACAGATGCTACAATCACGATAGACTCTTTCTGCTAGAATAGAGCTCAAGAAGTTGTTCGGGGTAAATAAGCACAAAATTGAACACCAAAGCACATCACTTTGTAACTTAAAAATGTTCCAAAATCTATCACTTATGATTAATGAAGCCACTACACAATAAATTTAGCATGTGTGGTAATACCATCAGTGCATAGATTTAATTAACTAAAATACACGTTACATTATATGTGAATTTGAGCAGCAACTGAACATAGAAAATTTCAATTGTCTTGTATTTAAAATCGATTAATTTCGAATGGATATCAAAATAAGTGAAGAAAATCAAATAAATCATTAAAAATTTTAAATCAAAGGACATTTTTTAGAAAATTATTATTGTTTTTAATAAAATACACGTAATTTTTTTGAAAATAATTTAAAAAGATAAGAATACAATGAAAGAGAAAATGAAAGTAATTATATATGTGTGTGTGCGCGTGTGAGTGTGCGCGTGTGTGTGTGCGTGTGTGGGTGCGTGCGTGTGGGTTCGCATGTGCGCGTGCATGTTCGTGTGCGTGCTAACTAACTGTCAAATTACCAGCTAAAAAAGGATGTTTGTCCATCAATTTATATATTATAGTTGTCTTGAGGATTTTAATGACACGTGGACAATTTTTTGGTCAATGCCGCCTCAACAAAGTGCAATCACATTAGGTGCACGAAAGTACATAACTATGCTGCTAGATCTAATGGTGATGACTTGACGGTTGTGGTAAATTCTGTCCAACCGGTGCTCCTGAAACCCTTGAATGGAAGTGGGGAAGCTGAAAAGAAAGTATTGTTCGTCTTCTTCGGTAAGAATGAGGTTGGATCCCTATCACAGAGAAAAAATTTGGACTTTTGCAAAAGAGATCATGCGATGGAAATGGACAAAGAATAATGAACAAGTTCTCCCTTTTTGTGCTGATATTGGGATCACTCCAATTTTTTTTGAAGAATTGGATTAACAACACTGGATGCAGAATTGGGCCCCTAAGAAAAACAATCATCTAAGGAAAAAAGATCAGTTGCCTTAAATTATTCTTTTTGAGTTCTACATGTTTAATAATTAGTGTTTTCTTTTTCTGGTGTCTTTGATCCATAGAATTTAATAATATTAATTATTACTTTTTCTGTTTTAATTTTGTTACTCTTATTTTTCTTTCAATTTGTGTTTTACAACATTTTAGGTCAAAATGTCCACATGAAATTACATTTTTAAGATAGGAAAAGGCATGTATTTCCTCCTGAATTTGTCGCGATAAATAAGTTACATCCTTAAATTATTATGCCAATTTATTACACATATTTACTACTTAAAAGTGAATTTATTTAAGCCTAAAATTGATGTAGTGAAAAAAAATAAAAAAATAAAAAAAAGAACGTCAGATAAAAATTAAAGTACAAAAGAAAATTCAAAATTATCCTTAGACCCCCACCTCGTACGTCTCTTTTTCTTCTGTAAACCCCACCCTCTTCTTCTTATTCTTCACACCCCACCAATTATCCTCCTCTTCCACATTCTTTATTTTTTCGTCACAAATCTTTTTTTTTATCACAATCATAAAATGCAAATTGTTTCCTATTCGCTATTGATTAGGTTAGTTTTATGTAAGTTTAATCCATATAAATTAAAAAATAATAATAATAAATTATTTTTTTCTAACCCCAAAAGATCTATGTAACACGCCGTATGCTAGGAAGACAAAATGCAGAATTCCAAAAGTAGCAGGTGCCACCAACGGGGCCACCTACGGACCGTAGGTTGACCCGCAGACAGTAGGTGGGGTCCGTGATTGGCCACCTGCAGCGCCATCCCCAGAAACCCATAAAATCCAGCTAAGTCTAGACCTACGGACCATAGGTCAGACCACGGTCTGTGGTCCACGTCAGTGGTTTAGACCCTTCAGAAGCCATCCTCTAAAGTCGAAAGACCTCTCCATGAAATTCATCACCAGGTTTGTGGGATTTCACTAATGGGTTCCTTTCACCCATTAGGTCCCTAGAATTCAGTCAGATTCTTGATTTCTTTCATACTGTTTAGACATAGGATTTCTAGAACTCTAGATAATTGATGTGATTTAGCTGTTAGAAAAATCCTAATAAGAATATTACGTTTTCGTAACCATGTTTCTTAATTCTTGCATCAAATTCAGAACCCTAGTTGTGTAGATTCGTTTAGTTCATCAATTACACTTACTAGATCAGTTTATACAGATATACATGCATCAGTTTTCAAATGTTTCATTATCAGTACTTAATGTTGCATTTTCAGTTAGCATGTCAGAATCTAGAGATATCCAGTTTATTTAAGTTATGTTGTATTGAACACATTCTAGTTGGGAGTAGGTTTAATACCGAGTTGGACTAGGGTCAGTCACCCTCATAATCCCAGAACTACGTGCCCCCGTAGGTTAAGTCCCCTTTGTGGGCATCATATTCAGTTTTCACACCAGTCATGCCTTTATACCCTTGGTAAAGTGTATTGGGTCTTCTCGATAGGGTGTATACATCGAACTCCACATTTAGCTCTCATGGTTTTATGTCGGTTATTAGTAGCTCCCACAGTCAGATTCTAGTGCATTGACCAGGTTACCAGTTACATTTCAATATTCACTTTCAGCATGTTATGTACTTGGTCATTGCATTCAGTTCTGTTCATTTTCAGTATCTTTATCATGTTCATATTGTATCGTTGCTCAATATGTTTTGTTCAGTTATATATGCTTGTTCAGCGTTATCCTATCCTGCATGCTTAGTACCTTTCAAGTATTGACGCATACTCTGCGCTACATCTTCTTAAGATGTAGGTTCAGGTCACCAGCATTCAGATCACGTGTAGATCGGTTCCCAATCCGTATTCAGCAACATCAGTGGTGAGTCCTCATTCTTCGAGCACGATTGACATGTTTTTTGTATTTAGTCTTTCCTTTTTAGTTTCAGTTTTATTAGAGTTAGCTGGGGGCATGTCCTAGCTTCTCTAGTCAGTTATAGGCTTATTTCAGACATAGTTAGAATCAGTTCTAGTATTTTAAGTTATAATCCAGTATTGTAAATTCTTATTCAGTATGTTATTCAGACAGTATTGGGTATTTCTCCATCTTATTTTATCTTATGATTTAAGCTTTCGTATAGTATCCCTTAATTCAGTAAATTGTTTTTATGCTTATGATATGGCAACTCAGGGTTAGTTTGGGGTCACTTGTGACCCTATGTCCCGTGTTTATGTCAAGGGGGTAGCCTCGGGGTTTGACAAACTTAGTATCAGAGCATTAGATTTAAGAGTCCTTGGATGTCTGAAAAGCCGCACTAAGTAGAGTCCCTTTCATGAGTGTGAAACGCGCTACACCTATGAATGGGAGGCTACGAAGTGTTTTAGGAAAAACTTCACTTTCTTGTTATTCTTATCGTGCGTGGGTATGATCTCCTTTCTAACTCAACGTTATATATTTCAGATCATGTCTCCTCGTAGATATTACGCAAGGAGTTCCAATGCCCGCAACGCTGACGCAGTTCCTCCGGTCCCAGACCATGAGGTTTCGAATGCAGAGTTTCGAAACGCTATTCAGCTTTTGGCTAGGAGTGTAGCCAACCAGAATAATCAGCAGGTTCCAGTTCCTACAAATGGTAATGGTGGATTAGTGACAGCTAGGGTCCGTGATTTTTTTAGGATGAATCCGCCTGAGTTTCTAGGGTCGCAAGTTGGTAAAGACCCCGAGAACTGTATTGATGAGGTTAATAAGTTCTTTGGAGTGATGCAAGTGACTGGAAATTATAGGGTAGAGTTGGCGTCCTACCAGCTCAAGGATGTATCTCACATTTGGTTCACTCAATGGAAGGAAAATAAGGGTGAGAATGCAACTCCTGTGACTTGGGAGTGTTTTACCAAAGCTTTTCTGGATAGGTTCTTTCCAAGAGAGGTGAGAGAAGCAAAAGCTCAAGAGTTTATGAATTTGAGACCAGGTTCTATGTTAGTCTAAGAGTACGAACTTAAGTTCACCCAGCTCTCCAGGTATGCTCCGTATATGGTTGCCGATCCCAGGGCACAAATGAGTAAGTTCCTATTTTGGGTATCTGACTTGGTGAAGACAGAGTGTAGAAATGCTATATTGTTTGAAGATATGAACATATCTAGGCTCATGACTCATGCTCAGCATGTGAGGGAGATAAGTTTAAGGAATTAGTTAAGGACAACAAGAGGATTAGAACAAGGAATTATGAGTACTCTCATAAAAAATCAAGTGGTGGAAATCGCTTGCAGTTTCATCGGAAATCTTCAGCTCTAGCACCTTCATCAGCTAGTGCTCCAACCCCAGGTTTTGGCAGAATAAAAAAGGTAGGGCATCAGGCTCTAAGTCTCAGGGGAGTGTTTCAAGTACCAAAGCCTACCCAACCTGTCCAAAGTGTGGTAAGAACCATCCGAGCGAGTGTATTGCAGGAAAGGATGGATGTTTTGGGTGTGGTTAGACTGGTCACAGATTGAGGGATTTCCCTTCTTATAAACAGGGACAGGGGGTAACACTAACAGGGCTCAGTCTACAGCTTCATAAAAACCAACAGGTCGCCCAACTCAGCAGGGTACTTTATCTGGTATAGGTGGCGATCAACGCCAGAACAGGTTGTATGCTCTCCAGGCTCGCCAAGATCAGAAAAATTCTCCTAATATGGTCATTGGTACATTGCGAGTCTTTAATTTAGATGTTTATGCTTTGTTAGATCCAGGGGACACTCTCTTTTTTGTAACTCTATATATAGCAGTGAACTTTGGTGTCAGTCCAGAAACTCTATCAGGACCCTTTTTAGTCTTTACTCTAGTCGGTGACCCAGTTATAGCTAGACGGGTATACAAAAATTGCCCTATCACAGTCTCCCAGAAAGTCACCTTAGCAAATCTTGTAGAGTTAGATATGGTAGACTTTGATATCATTCTAGGAATGGATTTGTTACATTCATGTTATGCCTCAGTCGATTGTAGAACTAGGATTGTTCGTTTTCAGTTTCCAGACGAGCCAGTCTTAGAATGGAATGGTAGTAGCTCAATGCCTATGGGTCGATTTATCTCTTACCTTAAGGCCAAGAATATGATCTCTAAGGGGTATCTCTATCATCTACTTCGGGTTAAGGATTCCAGGTCCAAAACCCCAAATCTTGAGTCAGTTCCAGTAGTAAACGAGTTCCCAGATGTGTTTCCAGAAGATCTTCCTGGAGTTCCTCCTGAAAGGGAAATCAACTTCCAAATAGATCTCCTTCCAGATACCCAGCCTATCTCTATTCCTCCTTACAGAATGGCTCCAACTGAGCTTAAGGAATTTAAGGAGCAGTTGAAAGACCTTCTTGATAAGGGCTTCATCACACCTAGCATTTCCCCATGGGGTGCACTAGTGTTGTTCGTGAAAAAGAAAGATGGTTCTCTCAGGAGGTGCAGTGACTATCGGCAGTTGAACAAAGTCACAATCAAGAATAAGTACCGTATCCCCTGGATTGATGACTTGTTAGATCAACTTCAGGGTGCTAGTCATTTTTTGAAGATAGAGTGTTGTTCGTGAAAAAGAAAGATGGTTCTCTCAGGAGGT
The DNA here is from genome assembly GCF_000226075.1 of Solanum tuberosum. Classification (NCBI taxonomy): domain Eukaryota; kingdom Viridiplantae; phylum Streptophyta; class Magnoliopsida; order Solanales; family Solanaceae; genus Solanum; species Solanum tuberosum. The sequence goes on from NW_006238929.1 coordinate 1,425,113, forward strand.
GCAGTGACTATCGGCAGTTGAACAAAGTCACAATCAAGAATAAGTACCGTATCCCCTGGATTGATGACTTGTTAGATCAACTTCAGGGTGCTAGTCATTTTTTGAAGATAGTCTGGTTATCATCAGCTTAGAGTCAGAGATAGTGACATCCTGAAAAACAGCCTTCAGAACTCAGTATGGTCATTATGAATTTTTAGTTATGTCATTTGGACTAACCAATGCTCCTGTAGCTTTCATGGATTTGATGAACAAGGCGTTCAAGCAGTATTTGGACTTGTTCGTTATCGTCTTTATTAATGATATCCTCATTTACTCTAGGTGTGAGGAAGAACATGCGACTCATTTGAGGTTTGTCCTGCAAACTCTCAAAGATCGCCAGTTATTCGCTAAGTTCAGCAAATGTGAGTTTTGGTTACAATCAGTTGCTTTCATTGGTCATGTAGTATCTAGCGAAGGGATCCGAGTGGATTCTCAGAAAATAGAGGCAGTGAAACAATGGCCCAGACCCACTTCTCCAACAGATATTAGAAGTTTCTTGGCTTTAGTCGGTTATTACAGAAGGTTCATGGAAGTATTTTCATCCATAGCTTCTCCATTGACTAAGTTGACTCAGAAAAAGGTCAAGTTTCAATGGTCAGATGAGCATGAGGAGAGCTTCTCAGAACTGAAAACTAGGTTGACTACAACTCCTACTTTAACTCAACCAGAGGGTTCAGACGGTTATGTGATATATTGTGATGTATCCAGAGTCGGCCTAGGTTGTATGTTGATGCAGCAAGGTAAGGTTATAGCTTATGCTTCTAGACAACTTAAGGTGCATGAGAAGAACTATCCAACTCATGAACTCGAGCTTGCAGCATTAGTATTTTCCCTAAAGATTTGGAGACATTACTTGTATGGTGTTCAAGTAGATGTGTTCACAGACCATAAGAGCCTCTACTATCTGTTCACCTAGAAAGAGTCAAATCTTCGTCAGAGGAGATGCCTTGAATTCCTCAAGGACTATGATATGAATATGCTTTACCATCCTTGTATGGCCAATGTAGTAGCTGATTCTATTAGCACACTATCTATGGGTAGTGTAGCGTATGTTGAGGAACAGAGGAAGGAATTAGCAAAAGATGTTCACCGGCTTTCTCGCTTAGAAGTTTGCCTTATGAACATATGAGATGATAGTGTGATAGTTCAAAATGGGTCAGAATCTTCATTGGTAGCGGAGGTTCAGAAAAAACAAGATAGTGATCCTATATTGCTTCAACTTAAGGGTGCAGTCCATCAGCAGAAAGTTGAGGTTTTCTCCCAAGGGGAAAATAACGTGCTTCGCTACCAGGGTCGTCTATGTATTTCTAAGGTGGGTGAGTTAAGACAACAGATCGTTACAGAAGCCCAAAACTCCAGATATTCTATTCATCCAGGCGCTACTAAGATGTACCGTGATCTGTGGGAAGTCTTTTGGTGGAATGGCATGAAAAAGGATATAGCAGATTTTGTGGCTAAGTACCCTAATTGTCAGCAACTGAAGGTAGAACATCATAAACCAGGAGGTATGACTCAAGAGATCAACATTCCTACATAGAAGTGGGAAATGATAAACATGGACTTGATTACAGGTTTACCTCGTAGTCGAAGACAGCATGACTCCATTTTGGTGATAGTGGATAGAGTTACTAAGTCCGCTCACTTTTTGGCTGTTAAGACTACAGATTCGGCGGAGGACTACGCCAAGCTTTACATTAATGAGATAGTCAGGTTGCCTGGGGTTCCTCTGTCTATAATCTCAAATAGAGGTCCTCAGTTTACCTCTCATTTTTGGAAGTCATTTCAGAAAGGTCTTAGTACTCAGGTTAATCTCCGCACAACATTTCACCCACAGACAGATGGTCAGGCAGAGCGTACCATTCAGACCTTAGAGGACATGTTAAGAGTTTGTGTGATCGACTTCAAGGGCAGTTGGGATGATCACCTTTCTCTTAGAGAGTTCACCTACAATAATAGCTACCATTCCAGCATTGAGATGGCCCCTTATGAGGCATTATATGGACGTAGATGCAGATCTCCAGTTGATTGATTTGAAATAGGTGAAGCAGCTTTGATTGGGACAGATTCGGTTCATGATGCTATGGAAAAGGTTCAGCTCATCAGGGATAGACTTAATACAGCCCAGAGTCGTCAGAAGTCCTATGCAGATGTAAGGTTAAGGGACTTGAAGTTCCAAATTGATGATTGTGTTTTCCTGAAGGTGTCACCTATGAAGGAGGTGATGAGATTTGGCAAGAAAGGAAAGCTCAGACCTAGATATGTAGGTCCTTACAGAATCTTGAAGAGGGTTGGTAAAGTGACTTATGAGTTAGAGTTACCAGCAGAACTAGCAGCGGTACATCCAATCTTTCAAATTTTGTTTTTGAAGAAGTGTGTAGGTGATCCAGTATCCATAGTACCATTGGAAAGTGTGGATTTGAAGGATAGCCTCACTTATGAAGATAGAAGGAACTACTTGTGAAGCAGAAGCAACCATGAAGGCCAAGTGTTCCGCATCTCTTTCCTTCCTATTCCATTCCAGCTTAAGTTAATAGTTCCTCTCCAGTTTTCAGTTACTCTTTTGTAAATTCAGTCTTAGTATCATGTTCCTTCAGTTATACTTGCATTTTTAGCGTATTTTCATGTTCTTGGAACTTAGTTCAGTCAAATTTCAGTTTCCAGTACTTAGTGGTAGGGCTTGCAGCTCTTTCCCTCCATACCCAGATAGTTAGTCTTTATTCGAGGATGAATGTTTCCAAGGAGGAGATAATGTAACATCTCGTATGCAAGGAAGACCAAAATACAGAATTCTAGAAGTTGTAGGTGCCACCAACTGGGCCACCTACGGACCGTAGGTTGACCCACGGACCGTAGGTGGGGTCCGTGGTTGGCCACTTGCATCCCCCTCCACAGAAACCCAGAAAATCCAGCTAAGTCTTAACCTACTCTAGGACTTACAGACCGAAGGTCAGACCACGGTCTGTGGGCTAGGTCCATGGTTCAGACCCCTCAAAAACCATCTTGTGAAGTCGAACAACGGTTGACCAGGACGGACTATAGGTCCATCCGGTCCATCGGTCAGGCACATCTGTGGCTTCGACAGATTGTTAGTCAGGGGTCTTTTGGTCTTTCCACTCTGTATTGGACACCTAAACTACGTCGTTTAACCCCCAAACGACGTCATTTTGGTCAGTCTTAGCCTAGTAACTTAATCAGACTTTACCCTAAGCGACTCATTCACTTAATTTCACCAAAACTAGAGCCAAAAGAAGAGAATTCAGGCGTTAGCTTCCTTAAGAATAATAACAAGGTTTTCTTTAGTTCCAGCCTTGAGATCAAAAGACTTCTCCAGGAAATTCGTCACTAGGTATGTGGGATTCCACTAGTGGGTTCCTTTCACCCATTAGGTCCCTAAAATTCTGTCAGATACTTGATTCCCTTCATACTGTTTAGACTTAGGGTTTCTAGAACTTCAAATAATTTTTGTGATTTAGCTGTTAGAGAAATCCTAATCATAATATTATGTTTTCGCAACCATCTTGCTTAATTCTTACATGAAATTCATAACCCTAGTTGTGTAGATTTATTTAGTTCATGAATTACACTTGTTAGGTCAGTTTATACAGATATACATGCATCAGTTTTCAAATGTTTCATTATCAGTACTTAATGTTGCATTTTTAGTTAGTATGTCAGAATCTTGAGCTATCCAGTTATTTCAGTTGTGTTGTATTGTACACATTCTAGTTGGGAGTAGGCTTAATACCGAGTTGGAATAGGTTCAGTCACTCTCATAGTCCTAGAACTATGTGACCCTGTAGGTTAAGTCCTCTCTGTGGGCATCATATTTAGTTATCATGCCAGTGATGCCTTTATACCCCTGGCAAGGTATATTGGGTCCTCTTGATGAGGCGTATACATCGGACTTCACATTTAGGTAACGTGGTTTTATGTCGGTTATTAGTAGCTCCCACTGTCAGATTCTAGTGCATTGACCAGATTACCAATTATATTTCAGTATTCACTTTCAGCATGTTATGTCCTTAGCCATTGCATTCAGTTTAGATCATGTTCAATATCTTTATTATGTTCATATTGTATAATTGCTCAATATTTTTTGTTCAGTTATGTATGTCTATTCAGCATTATCCTATCCTGCATGCTCAGTACCTTTCAAGTACTGACGCATACTCTACGCTACATCTTCTCGTGATGTAGTTTCAAGTCCCATCATTCAGATCACGTGTAGATCGGTTCCCGATCCATATTCAGCAGCATCAATGGTGAGTCCTCATTCTTCGAGGACGATTGACATATTTTCTATTCAGTCTTTCCTTTTTAGTTTCAGTTTTGCTAAAGTTAGCTGAGGGCATGTCCCAACATCTTTAGTCAGTTAGAGGCTTATTTCAGACATAGTTAGAATTAGTTCTAGTATTTTGAGTTATAATCCAGTATTTTAAACTCTTATTCAGTATGTTATTCAGACCAATATTGGGTATATCCCCATCTCAGTTTATCTTATGATTTAAGCTTCCGCAAGTATCCCTTTATTCAGTAAATTGTTTTTATGCTTATGATATGCCAGTTGAGGATTTGCTTGGGGTCACTCATGATCCTAAGTCCAGTGTGTACGTCAAGGGGGTAGCCTCAGGGCATGACAATCTAGAGCTATGATTGTTAAGGAAAAAAAGTTTAGAGTATGAGGAAATAGAGGAAGGGGGGGATATCAACATGATAGTGGGAATTTCTATTTGGGATCGTCGAAGAAAATGAAACAGTCTCAGAAAACCTCCTTCCGGCCACCGTTGTTGTCAGTGAATCTTCAAGTGTATTTGGAACATAAAGACACATATTTAAATTCAATGCAAGCTTTTGTTTCCTCCATTTATTCTTAATTTTGAATCTTTATTTTCTTCAAAAATTAGAAAGAAGAAGAAGGAGAAATCTAGCTAAAATTAATTAAGAATTGAACTTTAATTCAATGGGGTTGATGAGAAAATCAAGATTCTTATGTAAACAATAATATTCTAGTGCTCTGTATTTGGGTTTTAAGTTGATTCTTCTTATTTTTTATTGTAGCATTTTTTTTATCTTTAAACACGATAACCAATTCAATATGATATAACTTTTTACAATTTGGACAAAATTGTTTTGACTTTTGAAAAATTGTTAAAGGAATTTTGATAGTTAATTAATTTTTGTGTTTGGAGGTGATGGAAACTTTATGGATTTGGTGGTGTTGGGTGATGGGTAAAAGAGAAAATTGTAGGTGGTAAAGAAGAAAAAATTGATATTGATAATGGTGGATTGGTGATGTACGCGTTTTGTACAAATGCAATCAACTTTTCTAGTTGAAAGTGTTACGGCATAACAAAAGGTGCACAAGAAAATCAATGTGTTCTGTTACATTAATTTCATTATTTATTTAACACATGTGTGCTTCTATATATATAAGATGTGACTTAGGACTTTTTTTTTGTTCCTAATTTGGTGCGGCTAGTGCATCAATTGACGACATTTCTCCAATTTCTTTCTCAATTGCTCTAATCCACTCTTGTTAGGTTAGTCAATCTTTAATCTTTCTGGTTAAATTTCCAAAAGGGAAAATTGTTAAAGTTTGAATGCTCTTTGAACATTTTTTTGATAAAAAAACAATTAGATTTCCTTTTGAAGTGCAAAATATACATCCGTAGCTTCAATATTCAATTTTGAAAAAAATAAGTTTTGAATATTGTGGGATTAAATTAAAGATGTGTTTATTGATTTAATTTCTTGAGGTCTTAGATTTGTTAGGTAGAATTTCAGAATTGAAAAAATTTCTAAATGTAAAAAGAGACATTCTTGGACAGACCAAAAGAGAAAAAGTAAGACCACTTAAATTGGGATGGATATAGAGTATTGATTTAAATTTTTGAGGTCTAATTATCTCACACAAAGTTTTTGTAAAATGATGCTAGTTTTGTAAAGGTTGAGTCTTTTTATTTTAGACCATCATATACAACTACAATATTAAGTGCAATTCTACCAGCGAGGTTTGGAGAGGATAGATTGTATGCAAATGTTATCTTTATCTTAAGAGGTAGAGAGGTTTTTTAATAGACCATTGGAAGAAGAAGAAGAAGATGAGGAGGAGGAGGAGGAGAAGAAGAAGAAGAAGTAGTAGTGAGACGAACAAGTGTGAACAAGTCGTAGAAGAATACTATAGAGAGAATGACAAAGCATATTGGAAAATAAAGATAATTATAACAAATATAATATGATAATTGAAGTGCAATAAAATAATAGACATCGAAGGACAAGAAAATCCCTTAGTAATACTACGATTACTAGTATGAAAAAAAAAGTGAGACAAAGCTCTACTATCTACTCATCTTCCACCCTAATCTGTGTCGGTGTGTCCTCCACAACATCCTATCTAATGGCATGTCCTCGGTAAGCTAAAATTGTGTCATGTTTTGTCTAATCATGTCTCCACATACCTGAACCACATGTCTTGTTTCCTCTATCTCCTCCACCGAGACCACTCTCATATTCTCCTGAATATCTTCGTTACTAATACTAGCATTCCTAGTATGGCCACACATTCAACGGGACATCCTCATCTTCACAACTTTCATCTTCGGAATATGAGATAATTCCTTGACTGACCAACACTCTGCCTCATACATTATAGTAGTTCTAACCACCACTTTGTAGAACTTGTCTTTAAGTTTAGGTTGCACCATCTTATCACACAAGACTCTATATGCAAGCTTCAATCTCATCCAACTAGCACCAATATAATGTGTAACATCGTTGTCAATCTCCCCATCTTCTTAAATAATAGATCTAAGATATATACTTGAAATTTTCCCTATCTATGGCTGCTTGTGTATTAAGATATACTTCCACACTAATCTCATGTGCTATGTTATTGAACTTGTGATTGGTTCTGTTCAACTTGAAGCCTTTAGATTCTAAGGTCTGTCTCCACATCTCTGTAGCTTAGCGTTAACTCTTACCCAGGTCACGTCATTTAGAACTATATCATCTGCAAATAATATATTCCTTACCACCTTAGCATGAACTCCTATATAGATACCTTTAGATGTGTTGCTCCCAATTGCATACGCAAGTGTACGCGGTCGCGCAAGTAATATAGTGGCTCTTAAAAGAACCAGATTATCGAACCCAAAGGACTTGTCAATTAACTATTTTTATTAAATTATACTGATCTAATTATTTATTTAAGAGAGCCAAAAGAGCAGAATGCAAGAACAAAATAATAAAATTACTTACAATAGTTGGAAAATTTCAGGGTTGCAGCATGTATTGGATTTCATGTATCATATTTGTCTTAGAACTAATTTCAGTTATCAAGTTACTGGTTTATAGGGTTAATCGTATGAGTCGGGCTAAACACCTCTAGTCGCCTACTCCAGTTAGCTATCTAACTACATCGTTGAGCGGGGATAAATAGACTAACTGGCAAGCATTTATATTTCATCCTATTTCGTAACCAAGCAAGTTGTTTGTCCAGGCGTCACTACTAAACACAAATCACCTCAATCAAATGGGTCGATCGAGCTCTCTATATTCTCTGGTCTATCTAATCCCTCCTCTCTCGATTTTAAGATTAGACAATATATTTATCCCATGGTGATCAAGCACAAAATACTAAAACAAGAATATATAACTAACTTATAATGACAACTAAGAATTAATTCAAAAACCTTAAATAAATAACATTGAATCCGTAGCTACAGCCCCAGAACAAGAGTTTTAGCTACTAATGTCTAAGAAAACAAGAAGAAGAAAAGAACCCTAAAAAGTATTGACAACTTTCTCTTCAAAAGTGCCTCCTCCTTACTCTATATTGGTTGATCTCAAATAATTATTTCTATGGACTAATTATAGATATAGAAAACCCTAAATAAAATAATTGAGTCCAAAACAAATTAGGAATTCAAAACCATAAAGGAGTTGAATTCCTTTTTATTTTCGGCGTGAACCAGTGCTCCACCGCCTTCAACATGCTGTTGCGGCTCTTCAGTGACTGTCACGTGGAATTTTCCAATTCCAATTCCAATTCTACTTCAACCTAACATATATATTATTTTATAAAGTTTAATCAATTAAGTTGCTTGCTTGATTTTCTTCTTCAACTTTCCATATTTAATTCGTTTTAGCTCCAAACTTCTTTAACTTTACACCAATTTACTCCTACAAATAAAATACACTATTTAGCACAATTCATAAAATCCATTCTCAAAAAGAACAAATAAAAATAATAAATGTGAGGCAAATAATAATTAAAAATATGTATTTTGGCCTCACATCAAGATGCATACTACAATAGATTGTACTCATAGCAAGGGGTTTTGGATATCGAAATTATGGGTGCTTAGTTATTTTTAATCAGGAGAATTTTTATGGATACTAAGTGCTTAGTTAATATATTTGTATGACTGACTAGTTTTTTTATATAAGTAAAACAGTGTCTGAATTCAAAATTAATGTGTGATTGACTTCTAAAAAGCACATGTGTCATTTCTTGTTCTTAGCCTAAAACCCCAATTACAATTGTGTGCTATTGCACTAAGTGCTTAGTTAACAATGAGATTGTGTTAATGAAGGCACATCTTATGTATTCTTGTATAATTCCTTCTCAGAAGTTGAGTTAGGCTCAAATGTCATATCGTCATAATTATAATTGTGTGTTTGACTTCGAAAAAGAACATGCGTCCTTTTTCATCTTAAGAAAACTAGTTTACGATGATCAACAAACATGAACATAAATGATTACTTGATTACCATTTATTAGAGACGACTATTTAAGGTACCTTGGCAAGATTTGAAAAGATAGAATATTAGTGGAAAAATTGTAGCATCAAATGTCCAGCTCTTTTCCATCAGCTCGTTCTTTCTTAGGCATCTAGGCAAACTCGCCGAGTTAATTAACTCAACACAAAGAAGGCTTATTAAGTCAAAACTAGGGGATCTGAAAAAATAAAGTGGCTTTACTCATTAGTCTAAATTATAGAAGTAAATTTGGAAATTAGTGATGGAATATAAGGACATTGGAATGGAAAAAATGTTTTATTGCTTGTAACTCAAGAGTAAGGTCACTAAAACATCTACTTTAAGCCCCCAAAAGTTAAAGATCCCCAAATTTTTTGAGTTTATTATATATATAACTAGTCATCCGTGAGTACGTGTTTATAGTTTATAACTCTCAATACAATACAATGCATTGGGTTTTATTATTAAAGATCTTACATATAAAAATTGCTAAATAGTGAAATTCAAGATAAACTCTACTTTTAATAACCATGAAGAAAATAAGAGCTAAAGAGAATTATATTTTATATGACCATCATAGATGGTACTACATACGAGGATGCTTAAGTAATGCAAAGTTATAAAGCAAAAGAAGAAAGTTGAGCTATCAACCTCAAACTTCCTTGTACAAATGAATGAACTAAAAAAGATAGATTGTTTTTTAAAGTAACACCTGTGGTATTTTTTTTTTATCTTCTTCTTCAAATCTGTCCAATAGCTCTTGATAGTTCATCACTTTTGCTTTCGTTAATTGGATCTTGTTGAAATTGTTGACATTGTCATGTGATTTTTTTTTTGCCAAACGCATCGATTATTCCTCAGTCGTCTTACCATTACAACTAGTCTTTGTTTCATGTTTTTTTTGTTATTGCGTTGTTGCCTAAGAAAAATATCTGCATTCCTCTCTTTATTTGCAAAACAATGATCCAATACATCCTCTTCTTCACCTTCCTCAAAAATGTTCTCATCCTCATTTCCACAACTTTCATCTTCTGAACGTGAGATTTCTTGGCTAGCCATCATTCTGCCCCATTCATCATAGTAGGTCTAACCACTACTCTGTAGAATTTGTCTTTTAAGTTTAGGTGGCACCTTCTTATCACACAAGACTCCATATGCAAGCCTCCATCTCATTCAACTAGCACCAATACAATGTTTAACGTATCATTGTCAATCTCCCTATCTTCTTGGATAAAAAATCTAAGATATATACTTGAAACTTTCCCTCTTTGGGTTGTTTGTGTATTAAGTTATACTTCCACTAGTATCAGGTGTTATGTCATTGCAGTTGCGATTGGTTTTGTTTAACATGGACCCTTTAGATTCTAAGGTTTGTCTCCACGTCTCCAGCTTAGGGTTAACTCTTGCGCAAGTCACTTAGAACTATATCATCTGAAAATACATATTCCTTGACACCTTACCATGAACTCCTATATATAGACCTTTAGATGCATATACTACAACAGATTGTACTCATAGCAAAGGGTATTGGATTTCGAAATAGTGGGTGCTTAGTTATTTTTAATCTTGAAAAAATTTATGGAGACTAAGTGCTTAGTTAATATATTTGTATGAATTACTAGTTTTTCTATATAAGTAAAAAATAAAAATGTCTTTGAATTCAAAATTAATGTATGGTGACTTCAAAAAAGCACATGTATGATTTCTTGCTCTTAGCCTAAAACCCCAATTACAATTGTGTGCTATTGCAACTAAGTGCTTAGTTAGCAATGAGATTGTGTTAATGAAGGCACACCTTATGTATTCTTGGATAATACCCTCTTAAAAGTTGAGTTACGCTCAAATGTCATATCGTCATAATTATAATTGTGTTTGACTTGATTGCCTCATTTATTAGAGACGACTATTTAAGGTATCTTGGCAAGATATGAAAAGATGGAATATTAGTGAAAAATTGTGGCATCAAATTAGATGAAAAAATAAAGTAGCTTTACTTAATAGTCTAAATTATAGAAGTAAAATTGGAAATTAGTGATGGAATGTGAGGACATTGGAATTGAAAAAATGTTTTATTGCTTGTAACTCAAGAGTAAGGTCACTAGCTTATACTTTATGCCCCCAAAAATTAAAACACCTCTAAAAATTTTTTGTTTATTATATAACTAGTTATTCGTGAGTACATGTTTATAGTTTATAACCCGCAATACAATGCATTGGGTTTTATTATAAAAATTCTTATTAGTATATATAGATAATAACTGCTAAATATTTTAATTTACAGTTCTAAAATATCAAACAAAGTTTTGCTAATTAACTACAAACTTATAAATATGGAAAAAAATTTACTACATTTCTAGTGTCGTGTCTTTATTAGGAAACGATTAATATATTTAATTATTAATTGTATTATACATATAGTGATAATTTTCTAGTGATTATAAGAAGACTTTCGCTGAAAATTGTAATTAGGTTAGGCTAGCAACATCTACTTTTAATAACAAGGAAGAAACTAAGAGCTAGAAAGAATTAGATATTCTATGACCATCATAGATAAACTCTACGATGGCACTATATATAAGGATGCTTAAGTAATGCAAAGTTATAAAGTTAAAGAAGAAAGTTGAGTTATTAACCTCAAACCTCCTTGTGCAAATGGATGAAATAAAAAAAATGAATTGCTCTTCTAAAGTAACCTGGAGTTTATCACTTTTGCTTGCGTTTATTGGATCTTGTTGAAGTTGTTGACACTATCATGTGATTCGGTTTTGTCAGTCGCATTGATAGGTGAATTGGAAAAAATTCCTCAGTCATCTTACCATTAGAACTAGTCTGCATTTTTAGCTACATTTGCAACACAATGATGTGCTCATCTTGTAGGTTATCAAATCTATCAATGGGTAGATTGTTCACTGGAATGGAATTAACAATAGTAGCAAACTGATTTTCCTTTAATGTGTTAATTATTTCTTGATTAGCGATAACCATTTTAGAAGTAGTTAGATTGATCTCATACAAAATATTATCCGAAAGAGCATCAAAAGTGTTAAGGCATGGAACATCCTTTGGAACAATTGCTCGAGCAATTGAGTTTGTAGTTTGACTGCATATAATTTGTTCCATTGCGTTAAGAATTGGTGAACCAAATCACACTATCTAGTTGTTGTTGAGGATTTTTTATTGCATTCTTTATCAATAGCAATCAGCATTCACTTTTTGTTATGGCCTTGGTGCTTACAAAAGGCACAATAACATGGAAGACTATACTTCGCCACTCAAATTGTCTTAGTAACAGAGAAGGGAGCAGGGATTTATTTTGTCAAACCAATTAGTGAAAGAGCCTTTAAAGGATAACTTATAGCTTTGCGTCTACAAAAGTTAAAAGAGTGAATTGTACTAAAACTATTTATGATTCCTTACTAAGCTTTTCGCTTTAAGCAACTGATTGTATTGAGTCCCCTGCTGGTAACATTGTGTTTGTTTAGCTTATGAAGCTAACGTAGTAGCAGCTGTTGCATTGATCTTTTTAATCTTGCATTTAATTTAAATCATTTACGTTGATGCAGGTTTCCACCTTTTCTTCTCACCACCACTATGGAGAAAATAATAAAGGAGTTTGACATTGACATTCTAGTTCCTGAGGTTTTTGTTCCGTACTCTAAAAGTTCTTTGGAGTTTATGCTAGGCTCGTGCTTCAAGGATGGATTTCCTTTGGAGCTTGAGCCATTTTATCCCCTAGCAGAAGGGGAGAAGCTACTTTTACACACATTGCAACCTCGTTGGCACAAAAACAACATGTGCAGGTCATGGCCAACTGCAACGGAAGGTTGGACCGCTTGGGTTGATCTGATGGAGAAGGTAAAATGGGAGACATGGAGCACTGCGGATATATATGATGCCATACAACTATCTAAAGTCAACATACCATGTGACCCCCATTTGTTGTATGCTGCATTGTTCTTTTGGTCTACCTCAGGTAACTCATTCCACTTCCACTTTGGGATGATGAGTCCAACGGTGTTCGACATTTCTGCTTTGACAGGAATTAGACCTCATGGTGAGGCAATTAGTTCAGTCCTTGACATCCAGAATTCGACCTTCTCTATGCCAAAGAGTGAGAAGAATAAGAAAATATACTATGAGGAGTTTATCAAAGTGAACATGCAAAGAGAGGATAAAACTGAGGAGGAACAATTTGCGTTCCTCAATATGTTGCTCTGCAAATTCGTATTTTGCAACGGTTCATCAAGGGTAACGATGGAGTATAATAAACTAGCCATAGTTCTTGCTTCGGGCAGAAAGGTTGCTTTGGCTCCTTTCATACTATCTCATCTATACCGAGGCTGTAGAAGCTTAGTTACCCAAGTATTTGGTACTACAGGGGGTCCCTTCTGGCAGTGGCGTAGCCACATGGTGGTTAGGGTGTCCAATTGGATATCCTTCGTCGGAAAAAAATGTCGTATATACAAGTAAAATGGTACACGAAATGATTAAATAACATATTTTGGGCACTTTTAACACAACAAACTATTGTAGCCTAGTGGTTTCACGGCCCCCTTAGAATGAGGTAGTGCTCGCCTTACGATTCACACAACTGTACGACTTTTGGGATTTCCCTGGATCAAGGTAAGTTAAAACAGAACAACTTTCGAGAATGTTTTAAGTTTTCTACTCATGCTCCTCCATATCTCCTAGTCAATTCACTCTATATTCGCCTGGATGGCTGAGATTGGCGGTGCATATTCCATCTAGTAAGCAAGCTCTAGACGATATCTGGTCCAGCTTCCTTATTCCTCGAGGCCTCTAATATGGCCTTGCATTAGGCAAATCAAGTGTTGGAAAAGCTTGAGTGGAGTATTACTCTCCAAATCAGTTTGCACGGCAGTTCGGCTTGACATAGACAGTTCGTCTACCTCCTCATCAGTCAGTCAACGCTTCACCACTCGAAAGGATCGTTTTCGATTCAGAAAGTGGTATTAGAGAAGTGGATTCAAGGTTTGATTAATTGAAGAGAAATTTTTCAGTTGTCGAATTTCATCCTAAACCAAAATGTACACCATTTTTTGAGTCGTGGTGGTCTACTTACATAAGTAAAACACGGACTGAATCAGCTGAGGAGATCCTAGATACGATTATCGTTGGAGAAGCAATCAAGAAGAGAAGGAACAAAGGTATTGTATATGAAACTTTTCCCCTTCATGTATAATACAGTCAAAGCTCGTTATAGTGCATAAAATTTACTATGTAACATGACACTTACTCATCAATCAATCTTTTTGTAGACTCTATTTCACAGCAGGAAAAAGATGGCAGGCCTACGAAAAGTGCAAAGAGGGAACTGGTCCTTCCTGTAAGTTAAATCCTTGAAGCCAAATTGTTGGTTTAGAAATACATTTTTTGTCGATTAATATTAATCTCCTCTCTTTCTTGTTTCAGGATATCGAATATATCAATACCCGAGCTCCAGCCTTGCTTGCGTTCTTCACCGGCGCTCGCCAGATGTTCTCCTGATGTTCTTGGCTCAAGTCACTCGTCTGTTAATCGTCATGATAAGTCTGTTGCTTATGAAGTAAGTACATATTCTTATGAAAATACATTCTTGTAGAGGATATCTTTGTTTATTCGTAGAAATGACCTTATGTTTTAAATCTTTTGCTAGAATGTTGCACCTTTATCGTCCGATGTCAAGTCACCTACAGCACAATACTCAACAGAAGTACTTGACAAAGATAAAGCTGAAGTTCAGAAGCTACTAATGATGCCTTTTCAACAAGTTCTTCTCCCGGAAAACTACTCATCTTTAGAGGCTGCTCTTCCTATATATGCTGAATCAACTGATATCTCGGTTGAAATATCCCGTGATTTGGAGGAACTCAGAAGAAATCTTCCATCTCTACTCGCAAATTTTTAGGAGTTAAAAAAGCAAAAGGACGAGTATTACAAAGACACTGCCAAGAAGGTAATGTTGGTTAATAATCTTATTAAAAAGCAGGAGCTTCACCATGAACTCAAAGACCTTCTCGTTGGAATCGATGCTTCCATCTCAAATTTGAAGGAGATCGAAGCACAAGAAATGAATTTAACAACAGAGATTTCTCACTTGGAGGCTACATTAGAAGAACTGATGAGAGATGAATTTCCTGCATCAAAGAAAGACGCGGCTGATTCTCTCGCGACACAAGCAGAGCTAAGTTAGGCAGACTACAAACAAAAAATATATCTTTATTAATCCATGTAAATATGTTTTTTTATCTACTCAAACTTTCTATTATGGATGCTTTGAACTTTGAACATGAATTTGTTGCATTGGCAACTATTGAGACATCACAATTGGTTCTTCGACATCTGCAACTGCTATATTCACTATAACAAAAATAAATTTTAGAGGCAATAAGTATGCGTATTAACAAAGAGTGTTGAAGTCTTTATTGGCATTAGTTAATTGTCATTAGATCGAATGTTGGTATAGGTTTTAGTGGCATTCATAAAGAGTGTTAAAATGTATTTGTAACTAGTAATTGTCTCTATATATTCAGCGGTAATTAAGCTATTATAATTATTAATTGCTGCTAAAAATCAGTTTTGATGTAGTGATTCAATGTACGTCAGGGTGTATCTGATAATGTATCATAGGAGCCCATTTGAAAATAACTAGGTTGGGCTCAGACAATCAATTGAATTTGAGCCCATTAAGTCCTTTGGTGCCAAATGCTAATGACTTATTTTATTTTATTTTGTCCAAAATATATACTATAATATTAATACCATTTTTTGAAAAATGGTATCAGAGCTATAGATAATGAGAAACTACGGAAGAAACATACTAGTAGAAAGTTAAGACAAATACCGTATACACATACGATGGAGAAGAAGTTAGTGAAATACCAGAACTATACAAAGCATTCGTCACATACAAAAGAGTTACGAAAGGAAATTTATTTTATATAAAATTCTATACAGCAC
>NW_006238929.1:1441038-1441174 GCF_000226075.1 Solanum tuberosum
TTTTTATGCCAACAAAAGAATAATTGGTATATCAACTACTATATAAGAGTTAGTAAAC
Organism: Solanum tuberosum; assembly: GCF_000226075.1. Taxonomy (NCBI): domain Eukaryota; kingdom Viridiplantae; phylum Streptophyta; class Magnoliopsida; order Solanales; family Solanaceae; genus Solanum; species Solanum tuberosum. The sequence continues at coordinate 1,441,097 of NW_006238929.1, forward strand.
AATTATTTAAACGGAAATGCTATATGGAGTTATTACTCGAGAGATCAATTAATGATATATTCAAATTCAAGAGAACTA
>NW_006238929.1:1441242-1441349 GCF_000226075.1 Solanum tuberosum
GAAGAACGACCTACGACAAGAGCACTAAAGGCAGGATTTATTTCAACAGAGTTATTAACGAGATATTGCAAGTTAATCGGACAAAAATACCCTGATCATATATGTTC
>NW_006238929.1:1441612-1441926 GCF_000226075.1 Solanum tuberosum
AAATTTTAGCAAATATAGATAATACAAGGAATTTAGAAATAAATACAGAAAACGTAGACATAGATGAAAAACCTAGCACATCAAGAGTAAAAAACCCAAAAAAAATTAATCCAAAATACTATAATGAAAACTATGGACAATGTGATAGAGAAAAAACTATATGGATAAAAGATTAAATAAAAAATGGACACCTAAACCAATAACTGAACAACATGATATTTTAGATTTAGACTGTGTAGCAGATGTAAATAAAACAATCCAATTATGGATGGGATATATATCAAAACAATTAATAGATAACAAGATAGTAATAG
>NW_006238929.1:1446460-1494524 GCF_000226075.1 Solanum tuberosum
ATTTAGACTGTGTAGTAGATATAAATAAAACAATCCAATTATGGATAGGATATATATCAAAACAATTAATAGATAACAAAATAGTAATGACAGAGACACCAGGATATATAGAAAAAATGCTTATAGGAACAGTAAAATTATGGCTACAAAATTTAACAAGCGAAAGTTTAACAACTTTAAGAAGTAATAAAAAATTCGATGGAGGAATAGCTACCACATCTATGAAAATACTATATAAATACGAAATAGTTATAAGGAATGAATTTAGTAGTATGACAACAGAGGTAGAAGAATAAAATAAAGAAAAAATCATAAATCAAAATCTAATGACAAAATTAGCAATATGTAATATGTGTTACATAGATGAATATACATGTGCATTTAGGGAATACTATTATAAAGGAACATATAGCATAGAAGAAAGTAAAGAAATAAGAAAATTATATTTTACAAAATTACCAGAACCTTTTAATTCAAAAGTAATAAAAAGTTGGAACGAAGCAGAATTAACAGATACCTTAGGAGCTAGAATAAAATTCTTGCAACGATGGTTTATGGAACTATGTGAAAAACATAAAGAAGAAATAAAAATGAAAAAAATATTAGTAAAAAACCTTGACATGTTGCAAAAATAAAATAGCACCTCAATTTGATTGTACGGATAGGTATTATAAAAATAGAAAGAAATATAATAAAAAATACAGATCAAAATATAAATATAAAAAACCAAGAAGAAGATATTATGTAAAAAACTACAAAACCAAAAGACCATATAGACCAAAAAGAAAACTAACGGAATGTACTTGCTATAATTGTGAAAAATTAGGACATATAGTTAGAGATTGTAAATTACCTAAAAATCCAAAGAAAAAACAAAGATCAGAAATAATAATAGACGATGAAAAATATACGCAGATAGAATATATATTAAATCAAGAATGGTATGAAATAGATTTACAAGATCTATATTTAGATAATGAAAGAATAGAATGGTACGATTTAGAAATAAATTCAGATTAAAATGAATTACGAATATTTACAATATTGGATAGGAGCTATGGAAGATATAAAACTATTAGAACAATTAATGGCGGAAAATTTATATATGTACCAAAAAACCCAAGATATGTTATATCTAGAGTATATCATAAATAATATTAAAGAAATATTCAGATTAAAACAAATATCGGAAGAATATTACAATAAATATTATTACATATTACCATGAATTTAGCACTACCAAAAAATAATATTAAAGAGATATCAAGATTAAGACACTTAGCAAAAGAATATTATAATAAAATCTTTAAAATAAAATACTCACCTACCACACTACCATCTACCACACTATCACTTTCATGAATTCACCAACTACCAGTTCCGCTACGAAAAATGATGGGCTCAGACAATCAATTGAATTTGAGCCCATTAAGTCCTTTGGTGCCAAATGCTAATGACTTATTTTATTTTATTTTGTCCAAAATATATACTATAATATTAATAGTAAAAGTTAAGCATACAGGAAGAACTGCGGCTTAAAGTAGCCGCTAAGAACTAACTTTCAAAAGCATCTGAACTAAAGGGACGCCCTCCAAAGAGGACGTTACAAAAGGCGAAAACATTTAGGAAACTAGAAGCTTAGAACTACTAACTAGTAAATTAACGTCGGTTTGATGAACAAAACGAACAATTTACTCGCCAATAATGACAAACCATACAAATAAACTACATTAGTTTTATTTATAACACAGATTAATCTCTAGTTTAGATATATTGTAATTAGTGGACAAAGATGGCCATTCATGAACTCAAGGGTCATATTTATTTATTTTCATTTTGGTTGATGTAAATTGACTTGTTATGATGTGTAATATAAGAAACTAGTGAAATTATCCGCGCTTCGCGCGGCTATATGAATTATTTATAAGATAATAATATGCAATATTTATATTTAGGTTAGTATTTAATATATAAGATAGTATTGATATTTCTCTTCATCTGCGATATCATACGTTTTTTCATTTTTTTAAAACATATAAAATAGAATTATTTTTTTGTATTTTTTAAAGTGAAAACTATTCATATATATATATAGTAGAACAAAATATTCACCGTGGTGTAGTAAATAGAATAAGAGGTAATATGTTGAAATAACAATATATTGTATTACGTTGAAAATATTTATATGTTTTAATTTTATCTATCTTTTGTAGGAGTACTAATTTTCTATACAAACTCTTTGTAATTTTTTTTATTATGTCTTTATATTACATTTGTTTATTATAATTTTTAAACATTAATTAAATATTTATAAGAATTATGAAAACTGAAACATACAAAAGTTATGAATAATATTTAATATTAGAAGTTACAAGTAAGATGAAGAGACATGAGTTGTAAATAATTCAAATGTATAATTTTATTGGGCCTTAAATGCATTAAAAATTATGCATTGATTTTATTTGTAAAATAAATAAATGAAAATAACGGGTAAAAATACAAAAAATAAACAAAATAATAATAATAATAATAATTGGTGACTGCATATAAATTATAAATACATTTCAAACAAAAAAGAACGGTGACAGAAACAGATTGTTACACACGCAAAATAAAATGGCATAATAAAACTAATATTTTATTTTTTCAATTACTTGTTTGCAAGTATAATAAAAATGAAACTCTTAATCATCATATTTTTTGTTGTTGTTGTTGAAATAGGATAATTATATTGATTGTGCTTCATAACAAAGAAAAAGAAGAATAGTAAAGGATCAAATGATTAGCATTGACAATACATTTAGCTAAATTATTTATACAAAGAAAAATTAAAAAAATTCTAGCAAAGTAACTAAGTTACTAATACAAGTCAAAATAAGAAAAAAATCTAGCAAAAATAATCTCTAATTATGCTTCATTTTTTTCCTTCTATCATCTTCCTTTGCAAGTAGATCCGCCACCATATTTTGCTCCATATGTCAAACTCTTCATCATATGCAACCAATTGAATAAAAAAATGAATAAATAAAATGTCAGATACTAATTAAAAATAATTATATCAAAAGAAAGAAATTTAAACTATATGTAATATATTTGTATATTATTTTTTCAATAGTACTAACAATACTAAATAATAATAATTTCTTGAAATCTAACAAATATTATTATCGAACTATATTATATCCGGAAAACTGACTATTAGAAAGAATAACCTTATACTGACAACACATTGTTAAGAATTACAAAGATATTTTTTCTAATCATACTTGCTTGATGAATGATAATACGGACATAAATAATTAAGAAAGCATGTCTAAGTACATAAAAATAAAAATAAAGACTTGAGAATGAAATATATCGTACCTTCATGTACTTTTTTTTGTTACAAGTTAGTTAATTCACAAACAAATATGATGAAGAAGAGAAATGATAATTTTGAATGTGAATCTTCATGAAAGTAAATATGAATTTATATAGACAAAATAGAGGAAATGAAAAAATAAGGACTTGAGAATGAAATATTTATTAACTTCATGTACTTTTTTTTTGTTACATGTTAGTTTCATTGACAAACCAACAAATATGAATTTATATAGACAAAATAGAGGAAATGAAAAAAATAAAGACTTGAGAATGAAATATTTCTTACCTTCATGTACTTCTTTTTTGTTACAAACCAAACCAATATGATGAAGAAGAGAAAGGATAATTTTGAATGTGAATCTTCATGAAACTAATATGAATTTATAGGTAAAATAGAGGAATATCATAAGACATCATAAACTTACAAATTTAAGTTTGGAGGTTATGGACATAAAAATTATGAAAGTTATGAATATTATTAAAAGTAAAACTTAAAGAGGGGTAAGTCATGGGTAATAACTCCTTGTGAATAAATTTAAAAATATAGAGAAAAATACTTAAAATATAAAAAAAATTAGGCTTAAGTCATCCACGGCCCCTTAAAGTTATCCGCATATTTCATTTAGACACCTTAACTAGGATTATTACCTATTGAGCACTTAAATTGTTCAAAAAATGTACCTATTAAACACAAAATGCTGATATGGCAAAAGAAGTGTTTTTCACTTCCTATGGGCGCGTGAACGTTTTTGAAATACTATTTTTATTTTATTTTTTTCCAGAAAAACTTACACTTTTTCTTTTTTAATTGACACTTGGCATTTAAATAAATTAAAATAATTTTTTAATATTTTTTTTAAAAAATAATTCTTAATTCAAAAAAGAAAGAGCACCCCTACCCCCTCTTCAAGTCATCTTCTTTCCCAAATTTAAATTTTCAAAGACAACTAAAGAATCTCCATTTTTTTTTGTTTTTTTATTTTTCTATTTCTTTTCAATATTCATTAAAAAAAACTGAATCAAGTAATTGAATTTGCAAGAAAAATAACGAAAGTAGATTTTTGAACATTGGGATAAAAAAAAGTAAGTCGACGTTCCATCTCCATTTTCGGCCACCTCCGAATAAATATTATACCATTCAGATAAAATTGTAAACTCAGTAAACTTATCAAAAACAATATCAAATAATTCGCTAAATTAATTTAGGTCCTCTGGATTTCTCCTTACAATCGATTTCAAGATGATTAACCATTGGCAAACTTCCTTTATTCATCACTCTTGTAGTACCAACTCTTTTGAATATCTTTCTCTATCACGTATTTAGGAATGAAAAAATAATTTTCAATAAAATTAATTTGGGTCCTTTCGATTTTTCTTTGCCATCGATTTCCGGATGAGTAACCATTGACAAACTTCTTCATCACTATTATATCAATCTCTTTGAATATCTTTCTCTCTCACATATTAGGAATACAAAGTATTTAAAAAAAAATCGAATCTGCAAGTGAAGGTTTTTGTGGTTTGAGAAAAAAAATTGATGAGAAGAAGATGAAGAAGAAAGGGGGTTGGTAGGGTGGGGTTGAGTAAAATGGGTTTCATTTATTTATTTTATTAAGAAATAAATATAAAATTTCTTTGAAATAATTTTCATTCTTTTTAACATAAAAATAAATAAATTTATAGTTGTTGGGATCAAGTGACACATGTCATCTTTTAATTAGTCATTTTTGCCACGTCATAGCAAGTGTATCACACACACTTTACCTTTGTTACTGATTATCGAAAAAGGTTTAATAGGAACAGGTTTTAGGTAGATAAAAGTGTTCAATAGGTACTAGTCCTAGTTGAGGTGTCTAAGTGAATTATGCGGACAACTTTAAGAGGCCGTAGATGACTTAAGCCAAAAATTTATTATCATTTCATGATTAGAAGTGAGACAAAGAAATAAAAAAAGAATGTGGAGAGTTTTTGTTGTAAATGTTCTTCCATTAATAAAATATTTATTTAAATAAATTAAGTAATTTACTTTTACAATACAATAATTAATTTTAATTTTAAAAAAAGCCAAAATAGGAGAAAAAGGATAAATTATGTTTTTCCTTTATTATAAGTGAGACAAACAAATAAAAAAAAGAATGTGAAGAGTTTTTGTTGTAAATTTTTCCTCTATTAATAAATATTTATTTGTAATAAATTTAGTAATTTATTTTTACAATGCAATAATTAATTTAATTTTTTTTTAAAAGCCAATAAAAGGGGGAAAAAAAGAAGATAAATGTAAATGGAGGTCATAGACAGGTGTCACATCACCTTGTCTATGTTTCTCCTTTATTATATATATAGATTGCTTCTTACTAGTAATAATAACAAAACAAATGGACCCCCTAATCCCTATCACTAACAGTATATGTCATCTCTGTACTTTTTTCTCTCTATAAGGTTATCGATAAAAAAAGATATATTAAATTCGTTAATATAATTACTTGGGGGGTCGGTGTTAGGATATACTATTAACCATGTGGTTTAGTTATAGTGTTATGTTTTTGTCATTATGTAAATACTGATTATTTTATTTATTCAATTTTATAAAATTCCTATTAAATAAATCATTGTGTCTACATGTGTGTCATTTACTTCTATAGTAGATCATATAGTGTATGGAGTCTCTTGGCTCATACACGGAAGATTAAAATTGTCAGTCCTTATAAGTTATAAATATAAGTTTACAATCGAAGATGAAGTTAGACAAACATCTTGATGATTGTAGCACAATATTAGATATAATTTGATCTTGATTATGGGAGTGGTTCCATTCCAACGTCTTGTGCTAGTACGCTTTTTGTGTGTATTGAATAGACCAAGTAGAGAAGCTTGTTATGTTCTAAGTATATAAATAACATCTTCACTAGAATCATTAAATGCACCTATACTCTTAATTTTGATATAATTATTATGATCAATATAATTTATTTGTCATCTTGATCTGTCAAAAGGTGAAACCTACCGTGGGTCAAAAAAATTGCAATTAAACATAAGCTTATCTAAACAACGAAACCCCAACCATCTTGTACAAAATGTCAAAATTAAAGGGTTGCACATGTCATCTTGATCTGTCAAAAAGTGAGACCCTACCGTGGTTCACTATATTCCTGATAAATTGGACGATAATAAATTATATTTGTGAAATAATAATTAGTTGATAGAATCTATGTCTCGGCCTGGAGATTGATGATACCCCTTTATGATTGCTAAGTTTTCATGTGAAAACCCTACATGTGGTTTTATATATATATATACATATATATATATATTTATATATATATATCACATGAAATAAATTAAGCATAGTAATAAAGGATTAAATTAATCAATGAATTAAATTATCAGAGATTTAATTTAATTGATTGGTATCGGTAATTCTAACATGGGGAGTTAAATAAGATTTAATGTTGGATTTTGAAATTAAACCAAGGAGTGAAATTACAAATTTTTGGTGGAATAATCTGTAATTTATTATGGTATGATTAATTCAATCATTTTTGAATTGATACCATAATTGGAAGCCTCCACTATTAAATATGTGGTCCCTACTATACTAGATTAAATATATATATATTTTGAGAAAATAAAATAGAGGATTCTAGAAGCAGTTAAAACTATTTTTTTTACTGTGCTTCTAAACACGTTTCAAAATTTGAAACATGCAGAATCTTTTTGTTAAGAGAAAGACTCCCTCACGTTTCCAACTATCAGTTGGAGAAACATGGATAAAAGGAGCAGTCTCTCACAAATTGTTTTCATCTGTTTTTACACATCACAAAATATATTCTGCCTATTGAAGCAGAATCTAGATTTAGTAGAAGGCCGCAGACCTGGAGACTACTGTTCTTGACGAGCTTTGTGAAATCTTCAACAGGTTAGTGAATCATATTCACAATTTTTATATATCATCTAGATTAATTGTAGGTTTTGTGATCCTGTGTATGCTTCCGCTGTCATATCTTCTATCAGTCGGGAAACGGGATTACAAATGTGAATCAAACTTTCACTAGACAAACAACTAATTGAGCTACTAAGATTTCTCATTAATTCTTTTTGCATGTTAAAAGTGTGTCAGAAAGGATTAATTTGACAACAATGCCAATTATATTGTAACATAGCTCCTTAGAAAGAGCTAAATTAAGAAAGCTAATTTGGAAAGAACTAATTTGAGATTTGTTCAAATTAAACTTAAGTTGTGAGTTTTGGGTCAACTTCAAACGACCATAACTTTCAGTAAAGGATGAGTTAGGTGGCCCATAAGATATTAAATGAAAGGAATTTGAATCCTCTTTCCAATGCCACCGAGTTTGCTAAGTTTGGAGTTCGGATGAGGGATATATGCTCGTTTGAAGTCAGCCTGTCCAATTAAAGAAAATTTACCCGAATTAATGAGGGGTATTTTGGTCTTTTCCTTACCCCATCAGCTTTAAACGTTTTTAGTAATATTTTAGGGGTCAAAACTGATTTGGGTCAGTTTTCATAATCCTAAATATGCTTAGGGTTTTGAGAAGAGTTTAAGAGGAGCAAAGAGGAAAGGTTCAAGGCGTTCGTCAAGGTTCTTGAGATTTGTCGAGGAATTTCGTGAAGGGTTGATCCCTAAGAGGTATGTAGGCTCTCATAGTGTTGGGTTCATTCATCCACACTCCAATCATGTGGTTTTAAATCCGTAATTTCGTTCTTAAGGTTGAATGACTTGAGTTCTTGAAGAGTCTCTTGAAGTTTCGCTCTTAAATCATTAATGATGAGTTTGATAAGTTCTTGCGATGAATGTTAGGAGTTTGAGGTTTGTTTTTGAGTAGATTTTGTGTACTTATGTTGGGTATTCAAATCTAAGTGAGTTGGGAAGAAACCATACTATTCTAGGTGAATTAGGGCCAAAAACTGAAGAAGAAGATTCGTTGGAATGTTCTAGGGAGGGGTTGGGGTGGCACGCCCCCAATGCGCCAAGGGGGCTGGGGTGGCGCGCCAGCAGTGCGCCACATTTGAGTCTCTAAAGTTTAGGGGCTGGCGTCCCGCGCCAGTAGTGCGCCAGGGTCGCCTGCCCCCACCTTTGTTCCGTCGTTTGCTCTGTCTAAGTTCTTTTAAAGTGTACCTTTACTCCCTTATGATTCTAACTACTCTAAACTACATATAAACATCGAAATATCCTTCAAAACATGAATCATAACCCTTGAATTCATAATTCAAATTCAAGGTAGTGTTAAGAGTAAAGTCTTGATAATTCTTTCGAGTCATTCAGAAAAGTTTGTTACAATCTTTTAAAACTTGTTTTAAGACTTGAGTACTTGAGTTTGAGGATGAGGAAAGTTGAGTTTCGTTTTTCCAAAATGAATATATGGGAACTAAGTATTCCCAAGAGTAAATGTTTTTACATTTAAAATGAGAGGAAACATCGATTTCCAAATGAGTTCATGAGGAATTTTTGAGTATAATTTCTTTTAAGAGAACCTTTTGAGTAATAATCTCAAAGCTTGAGGATAAGGAAATGTTTTTTAAATATATGAGCTGAGTTATATTATTGGGAGTAGTATTGAACACCGATATGAGGACGAGTTCATACAACTTAAAGTCCTCATAAACCATGTAGCCAACGTGGGTAGAAAGGGTCGTACTTTTTGGATGATTCCTTATTGTTTTTTAAGCATATCTTAGTGGATCCACTTAGTTGAGGATGTCTTATACTCCGGCAAGGTATAAGATAGTTCTGGAAGCGTGGGCGAGACGTTGTATTCATCACATAGCTCATAGTGATGGTTATCGGTTAGAGAATCTCCCAAATTGAGTTATTTTGTATCTTTACATACAAACTGAGTTATTATTGTATTTTAAAATACATTGAGTTGTTATCTACTATTTTAAATGTTTTATATAAACTGCATCTTTATTGTTGTTTTTATACTGTATTGAGTTGAGTATCTATGAGTTGAGGTTGAGTTGAGTAGAGCTGAGGTAAGTATGTTTCCTTCCTTCCAAGTTCAAGCTTTTATGTTATGTTCAGTATTCCCCTTACATGATCGTACATTCAATGTAGTGATGCCATTTAGCCTGCATCATTTAGTAATGCAGATACAAGAGATCAGGGTCATCAACAGGTGATTCGTTGAAACCGTTTGCAGTTCCAGAGTTGTTTGGTGAACCTCCTTGATTTTGGAGGATCCCTTATTTATTTTCATCTATTTCAGTTTTGTTAGGATGATTGGGTTCTTATCCCGACATCCCTCATAGTATTAAAGGCTTCATGAATAGATAGATAGTAGCAGTTGAGAAGTCTGCTTCATTTTCTATTGTTAATGTTCTAGACTTGAGTTACTCTTGTGGCCAGTTTGAATATTTTAAAATGTTCTAAGTAAAGTATTTGAGACATTTGAGTTAAAACTTTATATGTGAGTTATCTTATGTTGAGTAAATATTCCGCTGAGAGTTGAGCCAGACCAAGGGTTCGCTTGGGGCCAGCAATGGTTCTCGAGTGCTGGTCACGTCCAAGGTGTAGTGTCACGACCCAGACCGCCGTGATTGGCACCCACACTAACCCTCTGGTGGGAGAACCATTACTACAACCCGACTAGGCAACTTAACGAAAAACTAAGCATTTAAAAATACGCAAGCAAGTTTAAAAGATGGATAAAAATGGAGTTCCCATAAACTTCAACGATTTTAAATAAACAATTAGACAAACTATTGCGGAAGTTCAACCCCTAGAACCTAAAAGTCATTGTACCAAAACTCTACTAATCAACAAGTTTAAGACAAAGGGGTACAAACCTGAAACTAAACATAGGAATAAGCCTAACTTTATAGTTAGAGTCCGAAAGGAATGAACTAAGCAAATAGAGAATCCATGGCAGCCTAAAAGAACTGGCTCACCCTCGAATCCGGTCTTGATCAATGATCCCCTAGCTGAGGTCTATCAGTAGCTGCCTGAAGATGCCTTGTACTCAACAAAGAACGAGCAAGCGCAGTATCAGTACACAAACCACAGTGTACTGGTAGGATCACGCGGCTACTCCAGTAAGCGGAACATAAGCCAGTAATTACAACACAGTAAACACACATATACAGAACGCACAATTCAGTTACCATTTTAGGAGCAACATACAATTTCCCAATATCAATGACAAATAAATATGAATGAAATAATCATAAGTGGTCCTCTCATGGAACCCACACCCAAACTTTTAGTGTGTCGGAACGTGACACCCGATCCAATCTACATGTGTCGGAACGTGACACTCAGTCCAATATATGTGTCGGGACGTGACACCCGATCCAATATATGTGTCGAAACATGATACCTGATCCAATATATGTGTCGAAACGTGAAACTCGGTCCAGTCAGCACAACCACAATCACACTCAAACCTATAATGAACAGTACCCATAGTCACATAGTCAAGTAACAGGTTCATGGCGTAATCATGCACACATAATCATTTCATTAGGTTCAATTTACGTTTCCCTATTCACATACACACATGCATACAATGAAGCAATTAACAATGATATATCACACAATAGGAATTTGAACCATCACCTACCTCGAAACCAAGCCTGAATACTCCTAAGACAGTTGAGCGTTCCCTTTCCAGATTCTTTCATCTTGTTCTTGGTCTAAAACAGTTAAGTAATCCAAAGATCAATAAACAAGGCCTAATTTACCCGGATTATAACAACAATATCAACCCAAGATCTTAATGTTCAATTAGAGTTTTTCCCTCCATTAACTTTAGGTCAACCCCCTCTGCCCCCCAATGATAATTACCCAAGATTCTAAGTTCTAAGAATCGAAATACGGATTAGGGAAGTAATTCTCATACCTTTAGCGCCCGATATCATGGAAAACTGTCAAGACACTGCCCTGGGTCGTTCCTTAGCTCTTCAGAACGAAGTTTTGCAGAAAATATCATTTTTGGGGTTTTTCCCCGATTTAAGTCGCAACTGTCCCGCCACAGCGAGACCCAACCCGCAATAGCGGCCCTGACTGGCAAGATTAATCCCGCCGCTGCAGCTTGCACGGAGATAGAAACTCAAAGTTTGAATACCAAGCTCTCATTTCGCAACACACCTACAAACATTGACTTTCTAAAACTACCCTTTCACACTGAGATTAGTTTCGAGAGTTCTACTCGCCCGAATTTGATTACGTAAAGCCGTACATGATCTTTAACGTCTTGGCTATCCACTAATGTGATCAAATTCATAATTAAATCCCCCATTCAATTCCATATTTCCCTAGACCTCACCTGACTCAGATTTTATCCAAGTCTGGACTAGGCTAGAAATTTTTGAGTCACTACTCAAAAGTTTTTTGTCCAAAATTCTTTCCCCATTGGCTTTTCCAATAATGATGGAGACCGGTCGTTACAATAGATTCCAATTTACCCATCACTCATCCCCAAGTGATAAACTAGGAAAAACTGGCTAAGGTAAGAATACAGTAGTAACTGAATCGTCGAATAGTTGGGGATACTTGTCTCGCATGTCCTTCTCGGTTTCCCAAGTAGCTTTCTCAACCGGACGATGCTTCCGTTGAACTTTCACAAACTTTATCTCCTTGGTCCTTAGCTTCCAGACATCGCGATCAAGAATTGCAACCAGTTCTTTTCCTCATACCGAATGTCTCTGTTTAACAAAAGTGAGTCCCACTTTAGGATGTAATCTCCGTCCCCATGATACTTCTTCAACATGTACACATAAAACACTGGATGGATTCTAGATAGGGTAGGCGGTAAAGCCAACCTATAAGTCACTGGCCCTGCACAGTCAAGAATCTCAAATGGCCCGACGTATCAAGGACTAAACTTGCCCTTCTTACCGAACCTCATCACACTATTTATGGGTGACACTTTTTAGAAGAACTTGCTCACCAGCCTGAAATATCATGTCCCTTACCTTATGATCTGCATACTTTTTCTGTCGACTCTGGACCACAAGAAACTTAGCTTGGATGCACCTTATCCTGAGCATCTTTCACCAAATCAACCTCTAATGGTTTCACATTTCCAGCCTCAAACCAACCAATTGAATACCTACACATCCTCCCATACAATGCCTCAATGAAGTCATCTCAATAGTCGAGTGATTAATATTGTTGTATGTAAACTTAACTAACAACAAAATCGATTCCCAATAACCACCAAAGTTGATCGTACACACGTCTGCAACATGTTATCAAGGACCTTGACACAATCATCAGGACAAATCCTTTCTCACATAAGTATGATAAAATTCTAAATCAATACTCGCTACAATTAGAAGGGAACCTGAACCAACCGACACTCACTCGTAATACCCAAAAAAATCATAGTTCTTATCAATATCTCCATCTCACAACATGAATTCCCATGAGCTTAAGTTATAAAAATTTGATCTTTAGACATCAGATACTTATCGAGAGATATGTCCAAGCATACAAACCCCCTAAGAATAGTAGAATTAGACCCAGTGATCCCCACATTCAACCACACATAATCGATACATGACCTTGAGGACTAGATGAATATTAAGATTGTCAGACAACCATAAATACGCATGGTAGCTCTTCTATAAATTCTCATAAGTAAGGTGGTACATGTAGAACTAGTGGAATCCTTTAACAACTCCAAGACAACACCAAATATGTCATCTGAAATAACCAGGTCTTCCCAATCATACCACTCAACCAAGCGAACATCGCAAGATTGGTACACCTGATCCACCACTAGGGATCCACCCACAAAAGTGAAAACAAACGTGAGCATAGCTATTGAATCATACTCACAACAATGTGCAAAATGAAATAGATGGTCACATAAGAATTTACGGAATAAATATTGAATAACACTAAATGTTTTTTCCTAAGAAGAGACGATACCGGCCATTTCCATTCACTTGACTCCACATACTCTTCACATCGTTCCACTGAAGCCCACACTCTCAATAATAACAACCATCATAAACAATCCAATCATTTACCTTACTCTAAACCAACACATTTAAATGAAAATCTTTCTTAGGTACTTAACAATCAACATTTTTAAACTTTACCACTCAACCCAGGTGTAAGTCCTTTCAAATGCTCAATACCTGGTACAATTGACCATTTCTCACCTTGAAAATTCAAACCTTGAAAAAATATATCACCACGAATGTAGACTTACAATGAAAAAATCTGAATTATAAATTCAACTGTATAACACAATCCCCTTATCTATCAACATTAGCTTGTACCTTGAAGATTTTTATGAATTCATGGATCTTCGCTTATCATTTATCTCATCTCCATTGATCTTACAATATCTTTCGCTAAAAATTCAATCGTACTCATTCTAAACTAAAAAAAAACAAAGCAATTATCATCTCACTCGAGCTAATGTCTGTACACTCATTTCTCAAGTCTTTTCAAATAGTTTTTAACCAATCTAATGGACCCGTGACACTATTACCATAGCCACAACAAAACGAATGAAATCACGCATCTTTGAACCAAATTATCTACCCCTCTGAAGATACCTCTTTAGCATTTGCAATCAAATAAAATATTCATGCTCTCACCTCTCTCTAAAGGCTGTACTATATCCCACTATTTTTTTCTTCATTATGACTCTAGCTCTTTTAAATTCTATTTGAGTGGTGTCCCACCATCTCTTAAAACTTTCCATACAACCACGTTACTCACCAAATATTAGAAAACCACAACCTTAGGTACTCGCAAGTCGTAATTACTATAAAAAATTTTCTTAACCAACAATCTTATTATATAGTTGCATCCTATCACAATCCAAAGGACTAACCCAATTTCATACACTCTTTCTTACTAAAATCTTCAATTGCCTTCACCCAAGTATACTCAATGGGACTTTCTTTATCCATAAGCTTGTCATTCCGGTATCAATCCACTCATTTATGGCTTAAGATAAAATCACTAGTCCTCATACTACCATCCTTCTTCTTAACAAACAAGATAGGAGCACCCCACGGGGAAGCACTAGGATGGATGAAACCTTTATCAAGAAGCTCCTAGATTTGAGCTTTAAGCTCTCTCAATTTGCTGGAGCCATGCGATAAGAAGGAATGGAGATACGGGCGAGTGCCAGGTCCTAAGTCAATGCAGAAATCTATATCTTTATTCGGAGGCATACTAGGTAAATCGGTAGGAAATACTTCCTTGAATTCATACACTACAGGAATAGACTCAATAGAGGGAGAATCAACATCAACATCCTGAATATGAGCCAAATACGCCCAACACCCCTGCACATTAGTTTCGTAGACCAAATGAAAGATATGACCTTAGATGGCACAAGCTTGTTCACCCCTTTCCACTCTAACTTTTCCCTACCTGGGATCTCTAGAGTCACAGACTTAGTAGTACAATTAAGCACAACATAATAGGGGGACAACTAAGTCATGCCTAAGATTATATCAAAGTTAGTCATATCCAAAATAACTAACTTAGCACGAGTCTGAAAACCCATAAACATAACATGACAAGCACAATATACATGGGTGACTATGACAGACTCTCCAACTGGGGTAGAAATACGGCTGTGGGGCATCAAGTATATCACAAACCGTATAAAATCCCAAGGAAAACTGAACTGACACATATGAATAAGTAGAACCCGGATCAAACAAAACAATAGCCATCCAATAACAAACAATAATAGTACTTCTGATCACTATATCAGATGCCTCAGCCTCAGCCTCAGTCTTGCCCGAAAAGGCATAAAACTGAGTCGTATCATCTTGATGGGCAAACTCCTTGCCTGGCTGCACTACTCCCCTACCTGCATTACCATTTCCCCGGCCTCTACGGCCTCACTGATTTCCTCCTGGCCCACCTTGTGGACATCCTCTGCCATTACTACCGCTGATCGCTGGTACCACTGTTCTAGTCTGCTGCGGCACAAGGTCAGACATGCGCGGACGGGGACAATATCTCCTCTTATGTCCAGGTTCTCCACAATTGTAACACCCTCAATCTAGTAAAAAATCGTAGTAGATATTCAAAACTCAATTATCGCAACATAACTTCATCATTTACTAAGCAACCCATACATGTTATAATGACATTACTAAATGCATTTTCCAAAGTAAGGGTGCTCATTATCTAGTTGTCCCTTACAAAACTTCTTGAATGTTGTCACCTTGACAAAGTCTTCAAACTTCACCCCTTTCTAGCTCAGTCATAAAATCAACCACTTCCTGAGAAGATTTTGCTGAAGCAGCCACCTATAAGCTTGAATCTGCAAATGTGACCTTAATCCCTTCATAATGCGACGAATTTGCTCTTTTTGACTGAGCAAAGTGGAGTACCATATTTGGATGAAACACAAAATTTGGCCTTATATGCTGCAACAAATATATTATATTGCTCTATATTCAGGAACTCATTTCTCCTCATTTCCCTCAAAGTTCAGGGTATATACTTCTCCATAAAGAAAGCTATAAAATGTTTCCCAAGTCCTGAGTAGTGCATTTACTAGTCAGCACTCAACATGAGACAACCACCACATTTCGGCGTCTCCCTTGAACTGGTATATCATAAACTCAACACCAAATCACTCTACCTTATCCATCTTATGAAGCAACTCATTACAATCAACAAAAAAATCATAAGAATCTCCAGATTCAATACCCATGAAGAATGAAGGTTTAGACCTTAAGAACATAATAAGATTCTCATGTTTGTCACTAGTCATTACATGCCCACATTGAATCGGGGAAACATGCTTATTTGGAAGGACGCATCCTCTTTTGCTAGTGTTGGTGTTACCACTTCTGTTGCTCTAGTTTTGACCATAAAGTGAATGAGGAAAGATACCAATTCGTATCACCTAGATACCAATTGGATTCAAGTAATAGCACGAAAGACAGAAAGAAATGTGTTTTCCTAAAGCCCTATGGCCTCTCGAAGAAAATTACAGACGTCTACGTACCATTCCGCAAGACTCTACTAGAATCATTTTGGTACTATGAGATCAACGAGCCTAGGGATCTGATACCAACTTTATCACGACCCAGACCGCCGTGATTGGCACCCATACTAACCCTCTGGTGGGAGAACCATTACTACAACCCGACTAGGTGACTTAAAGAAAAACTAATCATTTAAGATACGGAAGCGGGTTTAAATGATTGATAAAAACAGAGATCCCATAAAATCCAAAGGTTTCAAATAAACAATTAGAAAAACTATTGTGGAAGTTCAACCCTTAGAACCTGAAAGTCAATGTGCTAAAACTTTACTAATCAACAAGTTTAAGTAAAAGGGGAACAACCCCGAAACTAGACATACGAATAAGCCTAACTATATAGTATGAGTCAGAAAGGAATGGACCAAATAAATAGAGGATCCATGGCAGCCTGAAAGAACTGGCTCATCCTCGAATCCGATCTCGATCAGTGATCCCTTAGTTGAGGTCTATCAGTAGCCACCTGAAGATGCCATGTACTCAAGAAAGAATGAGCAAGTGCATTATCAGTACACAAACCATAGTGTACTGGTAGGATCACGCGGCTACTCTAGTAAGCAGAACATAAGCAAGTAAATACAACAGAGTAGACACACATATACAAACCGCACAATTCAGTTACCATTTTAGGACCAATATAAATTTTCCCTATATCAATGATAGACATATATAAATGTAAGAATCACGAGTGGTCCTCTTATGGAATCCACACCCAAATTGTTAGTGTGTCATAATGTAACACCCGATCCAATATACATGTGTCGAAACATTACATCCGGTCCAATATATGTGTCGGAATGTGACACCCGATCTAATATATGTGTCGGAACGTGATACCCGATCCAATATATGTGTCGGAACATGAAACGCGGTCCAGTCAGCACAAACACAATCACACTCACACCCATAATGAGAAGTACCCATAGTAACACAGTCAAGTAATAGGTTCATGGAATGTAATCGTGCACACATAATCATTACATTAGGTTTTATTCATGTTTCCCTATTCACATACACGCATGCATAGAATGAAGCAATTAACACGCACATAACAAACAATAGGAAGTTGAACCATCACCTACCTCGAAACCAAGCCTGAATACTCCTAAGACACTTGAGCCTCCCCTTTCCGAATTCTTTCAGCTTGTTCTTGGTCTAAAACAGTTAAGTAATGCAAGGATCAATAAACAAGGCCTAATTTACCAAAATTATAACAACAATATCAACCCAAGGCCAAACCCAATATCCCAATATTCAATTAGGGCTTTTCCCACCATTAACTTTAGGCAAAATCCCTCCCCCAACGATAATTACCCAAGATTCTAAGTTCTAAGAATCAAAATACGGATTAGGAAAGTAATTCTCTTACCTTTAGAGCTAGAAATCATGGGAAACTATCAAGAAACTGCCTTGGGTCGTTCCTTAGCTATCAAGAATGAAGTTTTACAGAAAATAACATTTTTGGGGTTTTTCCCTGATTTAAGTCGCGACTGTCCCGCCACAGCGGCCCCGCCCTAGAGAGATTAATCCCACCCCATAGGCTTGCACGGAGACAGAAACTCAAAATTTGAGTTCCAATCTCCCATTTCGCAACACGCCTACACACATTCATGTTCTAAAACTACCCTTTCATGCCAAGATCAGTTTCAGGAGTTTTACTAGCCCGAATTCGATTCCGTAAAACTGTATAGGCTCCTTAACATCTTGGCTATCCACTCATTAGATCAAATTCATAATTAAATCCCCCATTCATTTCCATATTTCCCTAGAACTCACTTGACTCAGATTTCATCCAAGTTTGGACCAGGCTAGAAATTTCCAAGTCACTACTCAAAAGTTTTCTGGCCCAAATTCTTTATCCATTGGCTTTTACATAACAACGGAGATTGGTCGTTACATGTAGACTCAGGGCGTGACACATATCATAGTCAAAACCTTAGGCGCGTATCCATATGTCTGAAGTTTGAAACTTTTAATTTACGAGTTACGATTTGCAATTGAATTTTCATGAGTTTAAATTTATTCTGAGATGATAAAAATTTAGGAAATTTATAAATTTTGACTATTTAAAATAGACATATTAACTAATTACATATTATTTGTGTACTAACCCCAAGTCACCAACTCATAAAAGGTTGGGCTAAAACCAACATTGGATCCAACAACACCTTAGATTGATCATTTGTCATGTGCATTTATAATAAATACTAGACACAAGTGCCTGTGCTAGAACGGGCCCAATATCTGTTACTTATTTTTTTGTCTCACTTTATATGACATAGATAATATTTAGAGACTCAATTAAATTTTAATGAGGCAAGTGAGGTCTAGGGAACCTGGTGATAAATGGGGATTTTAATTATAAATATTATCACACGAATGGATAGCCAAGACATTAGGGAGCCCGTACAGCTTTTCGGAATCGAATTCGAGCGAGTAGAACTCTCAAAACTGATCTTAGCGTGAACAGGTAGTTTTTGAACGTCAAGGGTGGAAGGTGTGTTGTGAAATAGGAGATTGGAACTCAAATTCTAACTTTTTGTCTCTGTGCAAGTCGCCAGGGCGGGGCCGCTATGGCGAGTTGGGTTCTGCTATGGTGGGCTAGTCGCGAATTAAGACAGGGAAAAACCTCAAAATCATTATTTTATGAAAAACCTTGTTCTTGAGAGCTAAGAGATGACCCAGAGAAGTTCTTGATAATTTTCCACGTTTTCTAGCGCTAAAGATAAGATTATTACTCCCCTAATCCATTTTTTAATCCATAGAACTTAGAATCTTGGGTGATTATCATTGGGAGAGGGTTTTGGCATGTAACTAATGGTGAGAAAAGCCCTAATTGAACATTAGGATCTTGGGTTTGGCCATGAATAGATAGATTGATTATTATCCGGGTAAATTAGGCCTTGTTTATTGATCCTTGTGTTAATTGATTATTTTTAGACCAAGAACAAGCTGAAAGAATCGGGAAATGGAAAGATCAAGTATCTTAGGAGGATTCAAGCTTGGTTTCTGTAACGACTTGTTCCCGTCATTCTAGAAAAGTCAACGGGAAAATTTTTTGGGCTGAAAAACTTTTTCATATTAACTTGAAAATTTTCAACCTAGTCCAGATATGGATGAAATCGGAGTCATGTGAGTCTAGGATAATCTGGTACTGGTTGGGTGGTTTAATAAGGAATTTGATCACATGAGTAGATAACTAAGACGTTAAGAAACTCGTACGACCTTACGAAATTGAATTCGGGCGAGTAGAATTCCCGTAATTGATCTTAGCGTGAATGGGTATTTTCTGAGTGTCATGGGATGAACATGTGTTGTGAAATGGGGGTTTGGAGCTCTTAATTTGACATTCTGTTTTCGTGCAAGCCGCTAGGGTGGGATGATTCCTACCAGGGCAGGGCCTCTGTGGCGGGCTGGAGGCCGCCATAGCGGGACAGTCGCGATTTAAGTCTAAAATAAACCCCAAAAACATTTTATTCTGCACTTTTCGACCTTGAGAGCTAGGAGATGACCCTAGGTGTTTTCTTGATAGTTTTCCACCATTCTTGAGGCTAAAGAGAAGGTTTTCACTCCCCGAATCCATTTTCGATCCGTAGAATGTAAATTCATGGGTAATTATTGTTGGGGAAGGGTTTTGGGACTATTTGGATGGTGGTAAAATCCCTTATTTAGATATTGGGTTCATGGGTTTGATCTATGGTTGATAGTGTTGACTTTAATTTGGGTAATTAGACATTATTTATTGATCCGTGTATTATTATTATTATTATTATTATTTGTAGACCAAAAACACATGAATTTTTTTTGGAAAGAATCAAGTTTCCTAGGGGATTCAAGCTTTGTTCGACGTATGTGATGGTTGTGATTTCATGTTGTGTGATATATGTTTGTTCTTGCTTTATTATGATGCATGTATGTATGCGAATGTTGCATTATTTATCACAAAAATCGTAAATGAGGATAGTTGAATGATTGAATGCCATTAATCATGACTTGATTGTGTGATTATAAGAATATGCTTGTGATTGTGATTGTGATTATGGCTTGTTGAATGGATCGGGTGTTGCGTTCCGACACACTAACTGGGATCGGTTGCCACGTACCGGCATAAATATTGGAACAGGTGTCACGATCCGACACACTTACTTGTAATGGATACCACGTACCGGTACACTAACAGTTTGGGTGTGGGTTCCATGAGAGGACCATTGACTTGACATAACTGTGTAATTTGAGAATTGTGAACTTGATCGTTATTCGTATATGATATTGATATTGTATATGTTCAGTGTATGCATGTTATTATTATGTTGTAATGGCTTATGCATGTTGCACTTAGTGTATCCTACCATTACACTGTGGTTGTGTACTGATACTGCACTTGGTCTTTCTTTGTTGAGTACATGACATATTCAAGTGGCTATTGAAAAACCTCGTTTAGAAGATTAGTGATTATCATCGAATTCAAGGGTGAACCAGTTCTTCCGGGCTGCCATGAATTCTCTTTTCGTTTATGTCCCTATTCCGGACTTAAACTAGTACATTAGGATTTCTTATGTTTAATTGGGTTGTACCCATTTCTTAAACTTGTTGAACTTTAGATGTTTTGGTACATTGACTTTCAGGTTCTAGGTATTATTCTGCATTTGTTTTGATTAGACTTTTGTTTGGAGTTTATGGGAACTCCCTATTTCTTTTCCTTAGAAATTAAACCTGCTTCTGTAACTTTAAATGCCTTAGTTTTGGTTGAGTTTGTTAGTTTGGGGTTGTAGTAAAGGTTCTCTCATTGGGGGGTTAGTATGGGTGCCACTCACGATGGTCTGGGTCGTGACAAAGTTGGTATCAGAGCCTAGGTTCGTTGATCTGGATGTACCAAAATGAGTTTAGTAGAGTCTTGCGGAATGTTACGAAGACATTTGTACTTTTCTACGAGAGGCTATAGGACTTTAGGAAATCTCTCTGTTTTCTCTTTTCTCCTTTCGTGCTATAACTTGATTCCAATTGGTATATGATGATTCGAATTGGTATCTAATCCCCTTCACTCTTCTGTCCGCACATTGTTAACACTAGGTTTAACGACGTTAAGACCGTAGATCCCGTCAATGCTCCAGCTGAGGAATCTACAGAAAGAGGTCGCGGTCGACGTAGGGGTAGAGGAAGAGCTAGGTATAGAGGCCGAGGAAGGGTGACACCTAATAGGGATGGAGCACCGATTGGAGATGCTCCTAGAAATGAGGCCCCTCCTGCGCACCATTAGTAGGAAGAGGAGAATGTAAGAGTTGAGGAGGAGGAGGAGAATGTAAGAGTTGAGGAGGAGGAGGAGAATGTTGGACAAGAGGAAGAGGTACAGGCTGAGACTATATGTATTCCTCCCTCAGATCAAGTGTTAGCTCAACAGATCATGTCGTTCTTGAAAGGATTGGTTGGTCCTGGAGTGTTTCCTTTTTTTCAAGCAACTCAAGCTCCCGCCAATCCCCCTATTGCTATCACTGTCCCCAAGGTGGGTGGAACTATAGGTAATGATGCTTTCTTCCATCCTTTGTTGGGTCCTGTTATGACTCGTAATGAGCACGAGATGTGACTAAGTTCTTGAAGTTGAAACCGCCTGTGTTCCAAGGTTTTGAAAGTGATGACGCATATGAGTTCATTTTAGATTTCTATGAGAGGCTTCATAAGTTGGGAATTGTCCATCAGCATGGAGTTGAATTTGTGACTTTTCAGCTTCAAGGTGAGGCTAAGCAGTGGTGGAGAGCTTATGTGGAATGCAGATCTTCAGCTTTACCCCCACTTACTTGGACCCAGTTTCATGCTCTATTTTTGGAGAAATATGTGCCTCGAACCTTGAAGGATCGTAAGAAGGATGAGTTCATGGATTTGGTTTAAGGTGGTATGTATGTGGCTGCTTATGAGGCCAAGTTTCGTGCTTTGTTTAAATATGCTACGCAATTGGTGACTACTGAGGAAGAGAAGATCCGCCTATTTTTTAAGGGACTAAACTCTGAGTTACAAGTATTGTCTGTTCACATGACCTCTACAGGAAAAATCTTCAATGAGGTAACAGATTTTGTGAAGAAATTGGAGGGGTGAGATGAGACGGTCAGGCTAAGGCATTGATTATGAAAGCCAAGAATTCAGGCAACTTTCAGGGTTCTTACTCTAGAGATTCGAGAAGGCCGACTCTTGCAGATCGACCAATTCAGTCCGCTATGCCCGCTTCTACATGTAATTACTCTGAAACTCCACCTCAGAATTTGATTCAGGATAGCCAGGGAGCTGCAACTTTGGCGGGCAGCAGACCATCTTTTGATCGTACTTGTTACAACTATGGAGAACCTGGGTATATGAGGAGAGATTGTCTCCACCCGCACATGTTGGATTCCGTACAGCAGCAGACTATAGTAGTGGTACCCACGGGAAATGGTAATAATGGTTGAGGGCATCCATAAGGTGGGCGAGGAGGAAATCAGCGAGGCCGCAGAGGTAGGGAAATCGGTAATGCAAGAAGAGGTGCAGTGCATCTAAGCAGGGAAGTTGTCCGTCAAGATGACAGGGCTCAGTGTTATGCCTTTTCTGGCAAGAACGAGGTGGAGGTGTCTGACGCATTGATCACATGTACTATTCTTATCTGTGACTGGACTAATTTGTTATTTGATTCGGGTTCTACTTATTTTTATGTGTGTGTGCGATTTGCTTCATAATTTGCTATGATTTGTGATATACTTAATGCCCCCATCCATATTTCTACCAAATTGGAGAGTCTGTCATAGTCACCAATGTCTATCATTCTTGTCCTATTTTGTTTATGGGTTTCCAGACTTGGGT
The DNA here is from genome assembly GCF_000226075.1 of Solanum tuberosum. Lineage (NCBI taxonomy): Eukaryota > Viridiplantae > Streptophyta > Magnoliopsida > Solanales > Solanaceae > Solanum > Solanum tuberosum. Next base: position 1,469,641 of record NW_006238929.1, read on the forward strand.
TGATTTGGTGAATTTTGATATGACTGACTTTGATATAATCTTAGGCATGACTTGGTTGTCCCCCTATTATGCTGTGCTTAATTGTAATACTAAGTCTTTGGCTCTAGAAATTCTGGGAAGGGAAAAGTTAGAGTGGGAAAGGGTGTACAAGCCTAAGCAAGCTAAGATCATATCCTCAATTTGGGCTAGGAAACTGGTGGGGCAAGGTTGTTTGGCTTATTTGGCTCATATTCGGGATGTTGAGGTTGAGTCTCCATCTATTGAGTCCATCCCTGTGGTATCATAATTTAGAGAAGTGTTTCCTACTGATTTTGTTGGTATGCCTCTGGATAGAGATATAGAAATCTGCATTGATTTGGAACCTGGTACCAGCCCCATTTCTATCCCTCAATATCGCATGGCTCTGGCAGAATTAAGAGAGCTTAAGTCTCAAATCCAAGAACTTCTTGATAAAGGATTCATTCGTCCTAGTGCTTCCCCGTGGGGTTCTCCTGTATTTTTTGTTAAGAAAAAAGATGGTTGTACGAGGATGTGTATAGATTACTGGCAATTGAATACGGTCACCATTCGAAACAAGTACCCATTGTCGAGGATAAATGATCTTTTTGAGGAATTGCAAGGCGCATCCGTTTTCTCTAAGATTGATCTAAGGTCTGGTGACCATCAGTTAAAGATTAGGCTTGAGGATATGCCTAAGACGACGTTTAGAACCCGCTATGGGCACTATGAGTTTCTAGTTATGTCGTTTAGGTTGACAAATATGCCTACAACTTTTATCAGTTTGATGAATGGTGTGTTCAAACCATTTCTAGATTCGTTTGTTATAGTCTTTATTGATGATATTTTGGTGTATTCGAAAAGTGAGGAAGAGCATGTCGACCATCTTCGTATTGTTTTAGGTGTTCTTGGGAAACAAAAGTTGTATGCGAAATTTTCTATGTCTGAATTTTGGTTGACGTCGGTTGCCTTTTTGGGGTATGTGGTTTCAAAAGAAGGGTAATGGTAGATCCCCAAAAGATTGAAGCGGTTAAGAATTGGGTTCGGCCTAGCTTTGTGACGGAAGTTAGGAGTTTTGTGGGACTTGCTACCTACTATTATCGATTTGTTAAGAACTTTGCTTCTATTACCACTCACTTGACAAATTTGACCAAAAAGGAGATACCATTTGAATGGACTAAAAAATACGATGAGAGCTTTCAAAAGCTCAAGATTCTCTTGACCACAGTAATTATTCTAGCACTATTGGTTGAAGGTAAATATTTTATTGTTTATTGTGATGCCTCATATTTGGGTTTGGGTGCGGTGTTGATGCAGGATAAGAGTCATAGCTTATGCATCGCGGCAGTTGAAGGTGCTTGAGAAGAATTATCCAACACATAATTTGGAGTTGGCAGCGGTAGTGTTTGCTCTTAAGATCTGGCGACATTATCTTTATGGTGTTAAGTGCGAAGTGTTTACTAATCGTCACAGTCTACAACATGTATTCACTCGAAAGGATTTGAATTTGAGACATAGAAGGTGGATAGAGCTACTTAAGGAGTATGATGTCATCATTCAATACCATTCGGGTAAGGCTAATGTAGTGGCAGATGCTTTGAATCGAAAGGCGGTGAGTTTGGCTAGTTTAGCTTGATTGAGTGTATTCAAGCGACCCTTGGCTAAGGAAATTCAAGCCTTGGAATCTAAGTTCATGTAGTTGGGCATCTCAGAGAAAGGTGGGGTGTTAGCTAGCATTGAAGTAAGGGCCATATTCATTGAGGAGATCAAGGCCAAACAATTTGAGGATGAAAATTTGAATGAGCTTAGAAAGAAGATTGTGATTGGTAAGACACAAGAGACTACTCTTGACGTGGAAGGTGTGCTTAGTTTTAAAGGAAGGATTTGTGATCCTCGAGTCGATGACTTGATTCAGATATTGTTGACATAATCCCATGGTTCGCAATATTTCATTCATCTGGGTGTGACCAAGATGTACCGAGATTTGAAGCGAATTTATTGGTGTCCTGGAATGAAGAAAGACATAGTGGAGTTTGGGGCTAAATGTCAAAATTTCCAACAAGTAAAGTATGAACATCAAAGGCCTGCAAGTTTGCTTCAGAGAATGCCAATTCTGGAATGGAAGTGGGAAAGGATAGATATGGATTTTGTGGTTGGTCTCCCCAAGACTTTGGGGAAGTTTGATTCTATATGGGTAGTGGTTGACAAATTGACTAAGTCAGCCCATTTTATTACGGTCAGAATAGATTATAATGCTGAACAATTGGCTAAGTTTTATGTGAAAGAGATAGTGAGGTTGCATGGGGTGTCCCTTTCTATCATCTTAGACTGTGGTACACAATTCACATCCAAGTTTTGGAGGAAGTTACATGATGAATTGAGCACACAACTTACTTTTAGTACCACTTTCCATCCACAGACTAACGGGCAGTTAGAGAGGACTATTCAAGTGTTAGAAGACATGTTGAGGGAATGTATGATTGACTTTGGGGGATATTGGGATAAGTTCCTACCTTTGTGTGAGTTATCCTCTAATAATAGTTATCACTCTAACATAGATATTGCACCGTTTGAGGCACTCTATAGGAACGGATGTAGATCACCCATAGGATGGTTCGAGGCTGGAGATGTGAAACCTTTAGGGGTTGATTTAGTGAAGGATGCTCAAGATAAGGTGAGAAGTATTCAAGCTAAGCTTTTAGCAGCCCATAGTAGACAGAAGAAGTAACAGACCATAAGGTAAGAGACATGAAATTTTAGACGGGTGAGAATGTTCTTCTTAAAGTATCACCCATGAAAGGGGTGATGCGATTTGACAAGAAGGGAAAGATTAGTCCTCGATACATTGGTCCCTTTAAGGTTCTAGAATATGTAGGGCCAATGGCTTATAGATTGGCCTTACCTCCTAACCTATCGAGAGTTCATCCGATATTTCATGTATCCATGTTGAAGAGATATCATGGTGACGGAGATTACTTCATAAAATGGGACTCAGTTGTGTTAGACAAGGACCTTCAGTATGAGGAGAAACTGATTGCAATTCTTGATCGTGATATCCGAAAGCTAAGAACCAAGGAGATTAAGTCCGTGAAAGTTCAATGAAAGCATCGTCCAGTTGAGGAAGCTACTTGGGAAACTGAGAACAACATGCGAGACAAGTATCCCTAGTTGTTCGTCGATTCAGGTACGACTCTACTCTAACTTTAGCCCCTTTTCCTAGTTTGTCACTCAGGGATGAGTGATGGGTAAATTGGTATCTATTGTAACGACATATTCCCATCGTTAAAGAAAAGCCAATGGGGAAAATTTTTGGGCCGGAAAACTTTTTCGTAGTAACTTAAAATTTCCCAACCTAGTCTAGATATGGATGAAATCGGAGTCATGTGAGTCTAGGGAAATATGGTAATTAGTGGGTGATTTCATAAGGAATTTGATCACATGAGTAGATAGCTAAGACGTTAAGGAACCCGTACGACTTTACGAAATTGAATTTGGGAGAGTAGAACTCCCGTAATTGATCTTACCGTGAACAGGTATCTGAGTGTCATGGGATGAAAGTGTGTTGTGAAATGGGGGTTTAGAGCTCTTAATTCAACATTCTGTTTTCGTGCAAGCCGCTAGGGCGGGATTATTCCCGCCAGGGGCCCCCGCTGTGGGGGGCTAGGGGACGCCATAGCAGGAGAGTAACGATTTAAGTCGGATATAAACCCCATAAACATTTTATTCTGCCCTTTTCAACCTTGAGAGCTAAAAGATGACCCATGTGTTTTCTTGACAATTTTCCACCATTCTTGAGGCTAAAGGTAAGGTTTTCAATCCCCAAATCCATTTTTCTATTCGTAGAATGTAAATTGTGGATAATTATAGTTGGAGAAGGGTTTTGGAACTGTTTGGATGGTGGGAAAACCCCTAATTTGTATATTGAGATTATGGGTTTGATCTAGGGTTGATAGTTGTTACTTTAATCCAGGTAATTAGACATCATTTATTGATCCTCGTATTATTATGATTATTTGTAGACCAAGAACAAGCAAAAATAATCCAAAAGGGGAAGAATCAAGTTTCTTAGGGGATTCAAGCTTTGTTCGAGGTAGGTGATGGTTGTGATTTCATGTTGTGTGATATATGTTTTTTCTTGCTTCATTATGATGCATGTATGTATGCAAATGTTGCATTATTGATCACATAAATCGTAAATGAGGATAGTTGAATGATTGAATGCCATGAATCATGACTTAAGTGTATGATTATGAGAATATGCTTGTGATTGTGATTGTGGCTTGTTGAATGGATCGATTGTTGCGTTCCGACACACTAACTGGGATCGGTTGCCACGTACCGGCATAAATATTGGAACGAGTGTCACGATCTGACACGGTAACTTGGAACGGGTGCCACGTACTGGTACACTAACAGTTTGGGAGTGGTTTCCATGAGAGGGCCATTGACTTGACATAACTGTGTAATTTGAGTTTTGTGAACTTGATCGTTATTCATAAATGATATTGATATTGTATATGTTCGGTGTATGCATGTTATTATTATGTTGTAATAGCTTATGCATGTTACACATAGTGGGATAGCCGCGTGATCCAACCAGTACACTGTGGTTGTGTACTGATACTGCACTTGCTCTTTCTTTGTTGAGTACAGGGCATCTTCAAGCTGCTATAGACATACCTCGTTTAGAAGATTAGTGATATTCATGGAATTCAAGGCTGAACCAGTTCTTCCGGGCTGCCATGAGTTCTCTTTTCGTTTATATCCCCATACTGGACTTAAACTAGTACATTAGGATTTCTTATGTTTAATTGGGTTGTACCCATTTTCGTAGACTTGTTGAACTTTAAATGTTTTGGTACATTGACTTTTAGGTTTTAGATATTCCGCATTTGTTTTGATTAGACTTTTGTTTGGAGTTTATGGGAACTCCCTATTTCTTTTCCTTAGCATTTAAACCTGCTTCCGTAACTTTAAATGCCTTAGTTTTGCTTGAGTTTTTTAGTTTGGGGCTGTAGTAATGGTTCTCCCATCGGAGGGTTAGTGTGGGTGACACTCACGACGGTCTGGGTCGTGACATTTTCGAGTTAGGTGATGGTTTGATTTCCTGTTTGTGTTATGTGTGCCGGTTAATTACTTCATTATATGCATGCATGTATGTGAATAGGGAAATGTGAATCAAATCCAATGAAAATGAGTATGCGCGAATGATTGCATGCCATGAACCTAATGCTTGATTGTATGATTATGAGTAATGTTCATTATGGGTGTGATTTTGATTGTGGTTGTGCTGATTGGATCGGGTGTCACGTTTCGACACATATATTGGATAGGGTGTCATGTTCCGACACATATATTGGATCGGGTACCACGTTCCGATACATATATTGGATCGGGTGTCACGTTCCGACACATCAACAGTTTGGGTGTGGGTTACATGGGACGACCATTGTAATTAATACATTCATGTCTATTGTTGTTGATATTGGGAACTGTATGTTGCTCTTGAAATTATAGCTAATATATGTATTCTTTATATGTGTGTTTACGGTGTTGTGATTGCTTACCTATGTTTCACTTACTGGAATAGCCGTGTGATCCTACTAGTATACTGTGCTTGTGTGCTGATACTGCACTTGCTCGTTATTTGTTGAGTACATGGCATCTTCAGGCAGCTACTGATAGACCTCAGCTAGGAGATCAGTGATCGACACCGAATTTAAGGGTGAGACAGTTCTTTCAGGCTGCCATGGTTCCTTCCTTGATTAGTCCATTCTTTTTGGACTCAGACCGTTTAGTTAGACTTTTGCTTATGTTAGTTTCAGGGTTGCACGCCTTTTCTTAGACTTGTTGGTTAACAGAGTTTTGGTACAATGAGTTTTAGTTCTAGGGACTAACTTCCGCAATAGTTTGTTAGTTGTTTGTTGAACTTTCGGAGTTTATGGGAACTCTGTATTTCTTTAGTCATTTAAACCTGCTTCCTTATCTTTAAATGCATAGTTTTTTGTTAAATTGCTTAGTTGGGGTGTAGTAATGTTTCTCCCACCGGAGGGTTAGTGTGGGTGCCAATCACGACGGTCAGGGTTGTGACAGTTAATACTCTTGACAATTGTCATGCTTTTACTCATGGCGGTCCTGCCGGTAGATATTAAGGCTATTTAAAAGCTTATAGGTCCAACCGTTTATGGTGAGTGCATTTATTGTCTCTTAACAAGTCTTAATACCATTGATAGTTGTCAGACTTTTACTCCTGGCGGTCCTGCGTAGGTTGGATGTTGACAACCATCAGCCTCCACTAGCACCAACAAAAAACAGGTTAATTTTCTTAGAATTTTATTAAATTATAAATTGTCATACTTTGTTAAATAAAACATTGAATTGTTGTTTGATTTGCGAAAAAAGTAAATAAAATAGTACACTCTTTCATGCTAAGATTTTTTCCTTTCAAACTACGAATTGATGTTTGCTTTGCAAATAAAATAAATAACCCCCTTCTAATTTTTCACCTATTATCAAAATATTACAACTTCTCCTGATCTATTTCGACTAACATTTTTTAACTTTCATCTAATCTATTTCAACTAATATTTTTAACTTGTATTTTTTGATATGTTTGAAAATAATATTATCACTTTTTATATCTAGATACTGATTAAAGGATTTTTTAAAAATATAAATAAATGATTTAAGATGATAAGATTTGAAAATTTTATTTACCTTCATAAATTATGAATTAAGTCTAAGTAAGCCACAAGAATGAAGTAATTTTATTTTATTCTTAAAAAATGTTGTTTTTTTAAAAAAAATAAAAAATAATTATTATATCAGAGTAATAGAAGGAAAAATGGAGAGGGAATTAAGAGGTGAAAAATCAAAATCTCACCAAGGTGAAAATTTACATAATCAACCAACTGATCTACTAAGATTTAAAAAGAAAACTTAACCTTTTCATATCTAACTAGGAGTTTTACAACTTGAACGTTGAAAAAAATAATATCTAACTTTGTACTTATTTAGTTAATATTTCTCCTCGATATACTTGGTGTAAGTTATGATTTTAGAAGATTTGACATATCCAATAAACATATACTTGCATTACATAAAAATATCTAATTAATCATTTGACAACAGGTTTATTCTACACACATTCTTGATCACGCAGCAACCCCAGGTGATGCGATGATGGAAGAATCATCAAACACCAAAAATGTTAATCATCTCGGTCAATTCAATGCGTAAATATTTCATTCTCCAGGAATTTGAATTGCACTAGTGGAATCTGTTATGGCTAGAGCTACTCAAAAGTGGGTGCTTACTAACAAAAAGATTGTGAGAGTAAGAGGAAAAAGTCATGGGATGAACATGTTGCTGAAGATTATGAGAAAGAACAATCACAACCAAAGCTAGAATGAACTTTAAACATGAGATCAGAAAATGAAAAGAAAAAGAAGATCAAGAAGAATAAAGATGAGAAACCGGATAATTTTGAGATGTATATCAAAACCAAAGCTATCAGAAATTTACAGCTTGCGGGATCCAGAGAATCAACATCTTCTGACAATCATAATTGTCCTAATTACAAAGCATCATTATTGTTGTTATTATTGTTGTAGCTTTAGGGTGTGTTTGGTATGGAGGAAAACATTTTCTGAAAAATGTTTTCCAATTTTTCCATGTTTGGTTGGCCAAAATCTCTGGAAAATGTTTTCCAAATCAACTCATTTTCCTCAAATTTAAGAAAATGACTTCCCTTCAAAGGTTAAGGAAAATATTTTCCAAAACTCTACTTTATCCTTTAATTTTTTTTCTTACCCTACTCATACCTTGTACCCGACCCTCCCTATTCAAACAAAAATTAAAATTTTTAAATTTTTATTTTTAAAATTTCAAATATATTTTTATCCCTACCACCAAACAAGCCCCCCCCATCCCCCCTCAAACAAAAAAATTAAAATTTAAAAATTAGTTTTTGAAAACTTTATCCTTTAATTTTTTTTCTTACCCTACTCATACCTTGTACCCGACCCTCCCTATTCAAACAAAAAATTAAAATTTTTAAATTTAATCCCAAAAACAAATTGAAAAATATTTCAAATTTAATTGTTTTATAATTTTTTTTTATTGTTTTTGAGAAATATTTCAAATTTTTTATTTTTTTATTTTTTACGCCAACCCCCATCCAAGCCATTCCCGTAAAAAAACTTTAAGAAAAAAATGTTTTTGGGAAATTTCTTTACGCTAACCCCACCCCCTACCCCAACTTCCCCCGGCCATTCTTGGGGTCGAGTTCTAGATCTATTATTGGAGTTGATTTTCTATCAGAATTTTTTTCCTAAAGAATATTGTTTTAGACTCAACCCAAAAATAAAACATATTTTTCTAAAAAGATATTTTTCATTCACCAACCAAACATTAAATAATATTTTCCATAAAATATTTTCTACACCCCAATCAAACATGAGAAAATAAGTTAGAAATCCACTTGTTTTCCAAGAAAGCAGTTTTTAGGAAAATATTTCCCATGGAAAACATTTTCCTTCATACCAAACACACCCCTAGTCTTATTTTCTTTCTGTCTTGTTGTTTGGGTGGGGTATTTAGCTAGGACAAGACACATTATGTGCTCCTACAAGTATATATAGGCTAGGGCTAACTAGCTATCTGTCCGACCCATTTTCATTTATACTTTCTTCTTATTCAAATATCGATCGATCCATTGTTTTGTGTTTTAAAGATTTTGTTTTGTTGTTTGAATTTATTGATTTTAATGGGTTCTCTACAAAAGGATTTCTTCCATTGTTGGTCTATCACGCCCCGAGCCTACACCCTGGGCGAGACTAGTACACGAGAACTATTGCTGGCCCCAAGCGAACCCTTGGCCTGGCTTACTATTCAGCGGAAGACTTACTCATGATAAAAATACTTTAAAAGTGAACTGAAATCTCAATAAATAACTTAGAATGTATAAAGAAACATTCACTGGCCAAAATGGCACTCAAGTCTCAAACATCAAAACAGGAATGGAAAGACTCAAGAACTAACATCAACTAACTGTCTATGAAGCCTCTAGCAACTGAGATGGGCGTCGGGACAAGGCCCACGACATCCTAATGAACTAAAATGACAAAGTAATGAAAAATGGGTCCTCCGGAAGCAAGGAGGCTCACTAACAACTCTGAAGCTCAACTACAATCAACTATGCGCTGGATGTTGATCCTGGTTACCATCATAAAGCGATGCAGGCCAACTGGCATCAATACATTGAATTTACGAGCATGTGAAGGGAATACTAAAACAAGACATAAACTTGAAATGAACTGAAGGAACATACATGGTCTCAACTCAACTTAACTCATTTCAATATAAAGCAATAATGTAAATGCAATATAAAAAAAGCTTTTAAAACATGGATAACAACTCTGTGTATTTAGAAATACAATGGTAACTCAGTTTGTATGCAAGGATACAATATAACTCTGTTTGTATGTGAAAATACAAGTAATCTCTGTGTATATAAGAATACGAAAAAAAAACTGTGGGAGTTTATCTAATCGACAAGCATCACTTAAGAGTTATGTGATGATACACCATTTTGCCTCACGCGGCCATGGTCGTCCTATACCTTGCCAGGGGCATTGAACCTAACTACTAAGTGGATCCACTAGTCTATGCTAAAAAGCACTAAGGAATCATCTAAAAAGTATGACCCTTTTCTATCCATGATGGCTACATGGTTTATGGGGGCTGGGAGTTGTCTGAACTCTCCCCCACATCGGTGCTCAATACCACTCCCAAAATATAATACTAGCTCATATGTTTAAAAACATAACTCTTTATGTCGTTTGAGATAATTACTCAAAAACTTGCCCGAAGGCTCTTTAGGAAATCAGTGTTTCCTCTCTTGATTCATTGTGAAAGCATTTACTCTTTACTGAAAATTAGCTCAAAGGCTCTTTTGGAAATCGGTGTTTCCTTTTTTGTTTAACTGTGAAAACATTTACTCTTTGGGAATAGATAGCCCCCATATACTGTTTTGAAGAAATGAACTTTACTCTTTACGCTTTATTCAACTCAAAACTCAAGCCTTAAAACAAGTTTAAAGCATTTGCAAAAGACTTTTGAAAGGACTCTAAGAACTCTCTAGACTTGGCTCTTAACTTTCTTTGAATTTGAAATTTATGGATTCAAGGTTGTGATTTGTGATAAGAAAGTTCTCGTGATGTTTAGGAGTATTTTTAGATAGTTAAACCTGAGAAAAGACCAAAAAATCTCTGTCTGGAAGCAAGTCTAGAGATGCATTTTAATATTTGGTCGCGAAATAAATTTTGAGGCAGAAGGGTCCATGACTGATCCGCGACGCGAAGAGAAAATTTCCCATCCTGAGGAACAGGTCCGTTACGTGGACCTGGTACCCAGATTTGCCTGACTTTTTCCTTCTTCGTTTTCTAACCCCAATTTGCCTAAATTCGATTCTTTTTCTCAAATTCTCTTACCTAGTATATGTACACAAGAATCTGTTTATAAACGACACTAAAATCGACACGATTTCCTCACGAACTCAATAATACCAACTTAACTCAAGAATGAAAGTCAATATTCAAGAACACAATTCAAAATCATCAACTTTCAACTTTCTAGAACAAATTTCGCTGAACTAAACATGATTGGCATGTGGGTGAACAAACCCAATGCTATGAAAGTCTCACATACCTCTTTAGGGATCAACCCTTGGTGAAACGACTTCGATTCTGCAAGAAATCTCCATGAACGCCTTAACTTTTTTCCTCTTTTCTCCTCTTTTCTCTTCTCTCAAAAACCCTAACGTAATTCTTAATAGCGTAAATTGAACTAACTCAGTTTAGACGCCAAATAATTTACTAAAAAGGGATTTAATTAATTGGGTAATGAAAATACCAAAATACCCTTCCAAATTTCGGGTAACTTTCCTTATTCAGATAGCCCGACTTCAAACGGGCATATCCACCTCATACAAACTCTAAATCTAGAAAACTTGATGGCGTTGAAAAGATAATTCAAAGACCTTTCATTTGATATCTTGTATCCCATCTAACTCATCATGTACAAGGATTTATGGTCGTTTGAAGTTGACCCAAAACTCATACTTAATATAACTTGCCAAATTTCAGATTTTCATTCTTTCCAAAATTGGTTTCTTTCTAATTCTAGTTCTTTCAAATAAAGGGGTGTTACAATATCTCTCACTTGGGAACATTAGTCCTCTAATGAGATTAATCTTAGTAGGCTAAGGGTGTAACATCTAACATTCAGCTCAAACACCCAACAAGCAAATCTAACACATTCAACATATCAATTAAAGAGTACTATGAAGAGAATTAATACCTTGATCCAGAATTTCTCTGGGCTCAAAGAGATTCAGATATATCTTCTTCATATCCTCCTAAGCTTCCCAAGTAGCTTCCTCAACAAATTGATTCCTCCACATAACTTTGACGGATTCTACTTCCTTGGTTCTCAATTTGCGAACCAGACGGTCTAGAATCTGAACAGGAATCTCCTCATAAGACAAGGTATCCTTAATACTAATATCTTCAGTTGTTATAATCAATAAAGGATCGCCCATAGATATTTTCAACATAGAAATGTGAAACACTGGATGAACTGCTACTAACTCTTGTGGTAGCTCCAACTCATAACCTACATTACCAATCCTTTTGGATATTCTGTAAGGACCATTATACCGGGGACTAAGCTTCCCTTTCTTACCAAATCTCATAACACCCTTCATGGGTGAAACTTTCAAGTATACCCAATCATTTACTTCAACTTCTAAGCCCTTTCTCCTAACATCAGTGTAGAATTTCTGACGACTCTGCGTTGTTTTCAACCTTTCTTAGATAATCTTAACTTTCTCCTTAGCTTGATGAACTATGTCTGGTCCTATCAACCCAGCTTCACCAACCTCAAACCATCAAATAGGAGATCTGCATCTTCTCCCAAAAAGAGCTTCATAAGGAGCCATTTGGATGCTAGAGTGGTAACTATTGTTATAAGCAAACTCTAGGAGAGGTAGCTGATCATCTCAATTACCTTTTAAATCAATCGCACAGGCCCTCAACATATCTTCTAAAGTATGAATAGTGCGCTCTGCTTGACCATCTGTCTGAGGATGAAAAGCAGTACTCAAGTTCACCTTTGAACCTAAGCCTTTCTGGATGACTTCCAAAACTGTGCAGTGAATTGTGCACCTCTATCTGATATAATCGAAATTGGAACTCCATGAAGTATTACTACCTCTTGAATATATAACTTGGCATAATCTTTTGCCGAATGGGTAGTCTTTACCGGCAAAAAGTGAGCTGATTTTGTCATTCGATCTACAATCACCCAAATAAAATAATACTGTTTGCGAGACCGCGGTAAACCTGTAATAAAGTCCATATTGATCATCTCCCACTTCCATTCCAGAAGATCCATATTCTAAGCCATACCAACGGGCCTATGTGCTTTACTTTAACTTGCTGGCAATTCGGAAACTTAGCTACAAACTCTGTAATGCCCTTATTCATACTACTCCATCAATAAACCTCTCTCAGATCACGATACATCTTTGTGGAACCCAGATGGATAGAATATCTGGAGCTATGAACTTATTCAATGATCATATTTTGGAGTTCATCCACCCTCGGCACACACAATCTACCTTGATATCTCAATACACCATCTCCCTCTTGTTCAAAAGCCATCACTTTTTGCTTATGAACATTTGCCTTCAATTCAAGCAAAATAGGATCTTGGTCTTGTTTCTCTTTCACTTCAAACACTAATGATGATTCAGCCTCATTCGTCACCACTACTCCTTCAGTGGAATCCATTAGTCGAACTCCTAATCATGCACATCTTTTGCTAACTCTCTCTTCTTTTCTTCAACATGGACGGTACTACCCATAGACAACCTACTCAAAGCATTATCAACAACATTAGCCTTACTTGGGTGATATATAGAATACTCATTTCATAATCCTTGAGTAACTCTAACCACCTCATATGTCTGAGATTAAGGTCTTTCTGACTAAACACATACTAGAGACTCTTATGATTGGTGAACACATCCACGTGAACTCCATAAATATAGTGACACCATATTTTCAAAGAAAATACTACGGCAACCAACTCTAGATTATGGGTTGGATAATTCTTCTCGGGAACTTTTAGTTGTCTAGAGGCATAAGCTATAACTTTACCATTCTGCATTAACACGCGACCCAATCCAACTCTGGATGCATCACAATACACAACAAAACCTTGTATACCTTCTGGTAAGGTCAATAATGGGGCAGTAGTCAACCTAGTTTTCAATTCCTGAAAGATTTTCTCACAAGCTTCAGACCATTGAAACTTCACTATTTTCTGAGTCAACTTGGTCAAAGGGGACGAAATAGATGAGAACCTCTCTATGAACCTCCTATAATATCCAGCCAACCCTAAGAAACTCCTAATATTAGTTGGAGATGTGGGCTTAGGCCAATTATGCACTGCATCTATTTTCTGAGTATCAACTCTAATTCCCTAACCGGAAACAATGTGGCATAGGAATGCCACAGACTCAAGCCAGAACTCACACTTAGGGAACTTAGCATACAACTCTCTATCATTTAGAGTTTGAAGAACTACTCTGAGATGACTAGCATGATCTTCCTCATTCTTCGAATAGATTAGTATGTCATTAATGAATATGATAACAAACATATAAAAATAAGGCTTGGATACTCTATTCATAAGATCCATGAACGCTGCAAACGCATTAGTTAAACCGAACGACATGACCAGAAACTCATAATGACCATAGCGGGTCCTGAATGTTGTCTTTGGAATATCACATTCCCTTACTTTCAATAGATGGTAGCCTGATCTAAGGTCTATAACAAGTGGCATCCTGAAGCTTATCAAAGAGATCATCAATTCTCGGAAGAGGATACTTATTCTTGATAGTAACCTTGTTCAACTGACGGTAATTTATACACATTCTAAGGGAAAAATCCTTCTTCCTCACAAATAATACCGGAGCGTCCTAAGGCGAGACACTTGGTCGAATAAAACCCTTCTCAAGGGGAACTTTCAACTACTCTTTCAACTCTATTGGTTCCATTCTATATGGCAGAATAGATATCGGACGAGTATCGGGAATAATATCTATACCAAAGTCTATTTCTCTCTCAGGAGAGACTCCGAGAAGATCATCTGGAAAGACTTCTGGAAACTCTTTTACTATTGGAACTGATTGAATAGGAGGTATCTCAACAATAGAGTCATTAACTCGGACTAAGTGATAGACACACCCCTTGGAAACTAACTTTCTCACCTTAAGGTACGAAATAAAATTACCCTTAGGCATTGTTGAACTACTCTTCCACTCTATAACTGGTTCATTAGGAAATTGGAACTTAACAACTCGAGTTCTACAATCGATTGAGGCATAACAGGCATGAAGCTAGTCCATACCTAGAATGACATCAAAATCTACCATGTCTAGCTCAACTAAATTAGCCATGGTGCTCTTGTGATTGACAGAAATGGTACAATCACGATTGACTCTCTTTACTATAATAGACTCACTAACACGTGTGGAAACACTGAAGGGCTCAAGAAGTTTCTCAGGAAGAACATCAAAATTTATCGCAACATAAGGAGTCACAAAAGATAAACTCGCTCCTGGATCTAGCAAAGCATAAACATCAAAGTTAAAGACTTGGATCATACCAGTGACAACATCTGGCGAATCCTCTTGCTCTTGGCGACTAGTAATAGCATACAAACGGTTTCCTTCTCTGCCTGCCCCTGAAGTAGCTCCTCTAGATGCATCTCTGTCTGGTGAAGGAACTGAAGAAGACTGGGCTCTATTACCCCATTACCATTACCCTACATGTTCTTAGGACACTCTCTCATAAAATGACCGTTCTGACCACACTTGAAACAACCAGTGGAGCCATTACGACACACCACTTAGTGGCTCCTACCACACTTAACACATGTCAGAGTTTTATTACCCCCTTGTGCCACACTACCTTGAGAATGCGCAGGTTTAGCTCTGAAATTTTGTGAATTCTGATTATTAAACTCAACTATGTTCCTTGGTACATGTGCACTATCATATGATGGAGAAGGTCCCTTTTGTTTCTATTGGAAAGATGACCGGTTAGCATTACTTTTCTATTGTCTGGACTCATTCCCTGTCTTAGCTCTCTTATTTCGTAACTCATCTCTATCTTTTAGCTTCTCTTCCTCAACCTGTTGTACATGGATCATCAGCCTTGCTATGTCCATATCTCAGATCAACATAGTTGTCTTGCCTTCCTTACTTGATAGATGAGATAACCCAGCAACAAACAAACTCATCCTGCTTCTCATGTCAGCAACCATCTCTGGAGCATAACGAGAAAATTGGGTGAACTTCAAACTGTACTCATGAACACTCATTGATTCTTGCTTAAGAGTAAGGAATTCTCGTACCTTGGCTTCTCTCAGTTAACGGGGAAAGAAACGCCCAAGAAGGACTCCTCAAACATAGTCCAACTCACATTTGGTACACCTTCGTCTCTATTCATTTTCCACATATCAAACCAGATTCTAGTGACACCTTCAGTTGGTATGCAGTTAGTTCTACCCTCTCAGCATCAACAATATGCATAATCTCAAAAACCTTCTGAATCTCTTTAACAATTTTTTTTGGATCCTCAGTAACACTTAAACCAGTGAAGCTTGGAGGATTCATCCTTAAAAACTCACGGATCCTTGAAGTATCAGCCACTTCCTGTCGATTTTCTCTTTGTCCAACTTGATTGGTCAAAGCTTGGCTCAACATCCGGATAGCTTCCCAGAACTCAACATTGGTGACCTCTCATTGGGGTTGCACTTCAGGTGCATTAGGTACCCCTTGTTCCTTGACATTCCTCCTAACAGGACGACCTATAACAACTCTTCATGGAGGCATGATCTTAAAGACACTCGTAGAATGAATTAGAAGAAACTTTTTAGAGATAAACTTTATCGCACGAAATGAGTATGAAAGAAGTGAGATAGTTCCTAAGTGTCGCAGCCTCCTAATTATAGATATGGCGTTCTTCACACGGATAACTAGGACTGTACAGACATGGTTTCATAGACTCCCTGGGATTCTTGAAATATGTGCGGTAATACCAAGTTTGTCACACCCCGAGCCTAAACCCTGGGCGGGACTGGCACTCGGGAAGCATTGATGGCCCCAAGCGAACCCTTGGCCTGGCTTACTATTCAGCGGAAGACTTACTCATGAATAAAAATACTTTAAAAGTAAACTGAAATCTCAATAAATAACTTAGAATGTATTAAGAAACATTCACTAGCCAAAATTACACTCAAGTCTCAAACATCAAAACAGGAATGGAAAGACTCAAGAACTAACATCAACTAACTGTCTATGAAGCCTCTAACAACTAAGATGGACTTCGGGACAAGACCCACCGCATCCTAATGAACTAAAATGATAAAGTAATACAAAAAGGGTCCTCCGAAAGCAAGGAGGCTCACCAACAACTCTGAAGCTCAACTAGAATCAACGATGCACTGGATGCTGATCCTGATTACCTGTATCTGCATCATAAAACGATGCTGGCCAACTAACATTAGTACATTGAATGTACGAGCATGCAAGGGGAATACTAAAATAAGACATAAGCTTGAAAGGAACTGAAGAAACATACGTGGTCTCAACTCAACTCAACTCATTTCAATATAAAGCAATAATGTAAATGCAATCTAAAGAAAAGCTTTTAAAACATGGATAACAACTTTAGTGTATTTAGAAATACAATGGTAACTCAGTTTTTATGCAAGGATGCAATATAACTCTATTTTTATGTGAAAATACAAGTAATCTCGGTGTACACAAGAATACAAAATGTAACTGTGGGAGTTTCTCAAACCGACAACCATTACTTAAGAGCTATGTGATGATACAACGTTTTTCCTCACGCTGCCAGGGCCGTCCTATAGCTTGCCAGCGGCATTGAACCTAACTACTAAGTGGATCCACTAGTCTATGCTAAAAAGCACTAAGAAATCATCTAAAAAGTATGACCCTATTCTACACATGATGGCTATATGGTTTATGGGGTCTTGGAGTTGTCTGAACTCTCCCCTATATCAGTGCTCAATACTACTCCCAAAATATAATACTAGATCATATGTTTAAAAACATAACTCTTTATGTGGTTTGAGATAATTACTCAAAAAACTAGACACGAAGGCTCTCTAGGAAATCAGTGTTTCCTCTCTTGCTTAATTGTGAAAGCATTTACTCTTTACTGAAAACTAGCTCAAAGGCTCTTTTGGAAATCGGTGTTTCCTTTATTGTTTAAATGTGAAAACATTTAATCTTTGGGAATACATAGTCCCCATATACTTTTGTGAAGAAATGAACTTCACTCTTTACTCTCTACTCAACTGAAAACTCAAGTCTTAAAACAAGTTTAAAGCATTTGCAAAAGACTTTTGAAAGGACTCTAAGAACTCTCTAGACTTGTCTCTTAACTTTCCTTGAATTTGAAATTTATGGATTTACGGTTGTCATTTGGGATAGGAAAGATCTCGTGATGTTTAGGAGTGTTTTTAGATAGTTAAGCTTGAGAAATGATCAAGAAATCACTGTCAGGAAGCAAGTCCGCGACTGTCACGACCTAGGGGTGCCCCCTAGATGAAACACGGTGTAAAGACTCCGAAGAGCCTCATAGCATTCATAAAATTCGATTCAAGGAAAGTGGTATGAAATTAAAACTTTTCTTTAAATCCATACAATAGAAAAACATCATTTAAAATAGCGGAAGTCTACTAGTCTCACGTGGCCATTTAAAAACAATGTTTGAATCAAAAGTAGGGTCACGACCCTTTACAATAAAAAGTCTAAAAAGATTTCTATTACAATAAAAGACATGAAACATCAAAAGTACTTGTCCTCGAATCCATGAGGACATACCACAAGTCTTGGAAGAACTCAATCCAAACTTCAACTAGAAAAACTCAACTTACTTGCCGGAACCTACACTTCGTAGAAAATTTGAAGAAATATGGATTAGCATATTTAATGTATTAGGTATGATAGCCATGCAAAAACCATGCTTAAAACAGACATTTTATGTGAAAGTCATGCTTTATGCCAATTTTGAGAAAACTTCATGAACATATGTACAAGAGGCATAAGATACAAGTATAATCAACATACAAGTCATTTCATCACTTTAGAACATAATAAACATGTAAGCCATTTCATCACATTAAAGCCTTCACCTTAAGTAACCCCAAGCTATACTTTGTGCAATGTATGAATAGCGTCTCATACCACCATCCACACTAAGTACCACATTAAGGCCACCAAAAGTGAACTTACCAATTTTGCTTTTCATCTTTAGACCATACTCATGCATAAGGAACATAAACATTTCATAAGTCATGACAAAGATAGTAACTCATAATACAATCCAAGTAAAGCATGCATCATCACATTAAGCATTTAAGTCAACATTCTTCATTAGCTTCAGTAAGAGCACATTTATTCATTAGTCATTAAGACATTAGAGAACTCACTATAGCCCTCTCAAAGCCTACTCATGCAATGCATGGATAGCATCCCATACTACCACCCACACTTCATAGAACCTCTCAAGTAACCATAGTGCACACCTCACATGATGGGAATAAGAATTATCGACTTAGACCATGAGAGAAAACATGGAATCAGGTGTCATATAGCCCCACATCGTAAAAATGTGGTCTACTTGCCTAGGGTAGAACTGGTAACATTTTAGCATAGGTGGATCCACTAGCTAATATCCTATATGGGCACATAGTTATGGGATAGGAAGATGTTCATTGGAACCCTAACCTAATGTTGGGAGAGTTTCCATCTTACCATATCCACTCGGTGCTTACCCTACATTTCCATAGAGTAGTTCATTTTCATTAACATTATTGTACTTGAGAGAGCCACCAACATTAGGCCTACCGACCCAAGGTACATTACACATGAAAGGGCCACCACTATCGAATCAAGGTACATTACATGGATAGCTCATTGAGTCCTCAAGAAGGGTCACCATCATTAGGTCTACTGATTCAAGGTTCATCATTTCACACATGAAAGGGCCACCAACGTTAGGTCTACAGATTCAAGGTTTATCATCACATTAGTTTCTAGACTCATCATGAAGGGCTACAAACATTAGGTCTACCGGTTCAAGACATAGCCTAGAATACTTCATCATTCATATAGGAAAGGGCTACCAACATTAGGTCTAACGATTCGAGGCAAAGCCTTACAATACTTCATTAGTCATTTATGAAAGGAATTTCATAGGCCTATTGATTCATATTCATTAAGTTGAGAAACATTCATTAGTCATTTATGAAATGAATGCCATAGGCCTATCGATTTATATTCATTAAGTCAAGACACATTTGTTACACAAGAAAAGGATGCCTAAGCCTACCAATTCAAGATACAACATTCACATCACATTCATTTATACAAGAAAAAGATGCCTAAGCCTACCAATTCAAGATACAACAATGCACTATAAACCCTTCACATTCTATCATTATCATTCATGAGTGCTAATTGAGAATATGCTTTCAATCATAACTCAATTACATTCTAAACGTGATCATAATACTTCCATTGAGATCACATACATATACTTCACATCATAAACATACATAAATCCTTCATGAAATTGCCCTTCAAGGCTATGAATCAATCTCAACCCAAACATCTACTTTAATACATTAGATAAGGGAATTAACATGATTCAATAACTAATTAAATATAAACATAAACAATTCAACATACTTTCATGATCAATTAATTCCCAATCACAATTCACAACTTAGTATTTTGGGGGAAACATGGGTTCATTGGATAAATTCACCATAATTCATCATTAATTCAACAATCCATTCATAATTCATCATATATAAACCTTTGAAAACGTTTTGGAATTGAACACAAGCATAGATTCAAAACCCTAGGTTTTTGGGGGATTTTGGAAACTTGAAATCATCTTTTGATAGTGCTCCTTGAATGAAACTTAATCAAGGATTAAGACTAGGGAAGAAATCCACGAAAATTGAGTGAGAATGGTGAAATCTTGAGCTTCAAATCTTGATTCCTTCTTCTCCAATGGTGGTTTCTAGAGAGAGAATATTTGGAGAGGGTGGGAGGTTTCTATTTTGTGATTTGAAGTAATGTGTTGTAAAAAGGAGTTTAATACCTTTAAAAGCCTTAAAATACTATAATAAATCAATAATAACCGTCCACAACCCCTAACTAATTAATGAGGAAATTACTAAGTTGCCCATCCATTTGGCCGAAACTTGACATAAAACAGTGATGACCTACGCCCCATGATCTACGGACCGTAGGTGGGCTCATTCCCCGTCCTGAAGGTCCATGGTTTGGGGCTGGGAATTAACACTTGGGAACTTGACCCACGGAGGCCATCCACGGGGTGTGGATGGACCTATGGGGCGTAGGTCTCATCCGTAGCTCACATGAATTTTGACAGCTTTTTAGTTCTAGGAAGCTGTGGGGGTTACGCTATAGGGTCCCCCTCAAGGACCCTTGGTTGATCTTTGGGGGGTCGTACCTTGACGTTTAACCACTAAACTCCTCAACCTAAGATCAGGAAGACATTCTACAACTTCAAACCCCACAACAAACTAAAAAACAAACTCGTTAGGCTCTAGTTTCACTTACTAGTTTTCCAGGTCGTTACATTATCTCCCCCTTAGGAACATTCATCCTCGAATGACACTTTAAACACTTTAGGGAAATAAAGACTCAAGACTAGCAGCCCATCATCCATGAAACATCATAATCAATGCACAAAACTTTGAGGAAAGATCAACTCCATCTCAAACATGCTCCATGCAACACAAGAAAGTAGGAACTACATCTACAAATTCATTATGCATGAAAACTTCAACATTTCTCATTCCATTGGAGGAATTACCTTCTGCAACTCAGATCATGCTCATCATAACATCTTTAAGCACATTATGCAATTTCTCTCAAAAGCATACTTAGGCATGTTCAACAATTCACCTCATAAAGCATATAAACAACTCATACTAAATGCACATCAACATGAGGAACATAATTCCTAAAAACTCATTTTCTTATTTAAACATGAATTCATCAAGAACATGCATAATATAAGAAGACCATGGAAACACATAATCACACATAACTCCAAAACATGAAACAAGCTACAAGGAACTCTTGGTCTCAAGCTTGAATAGGAATAGAAGGAAAGAGATAAAGATATCAGAACTCTCAACAACCTTACTATTCAACATACCATCTCCCCCTTGGGAGTAAACCCATACTAAGGCTAACATGAAAATAGCATAGGGATCTTAACACGACACTCACAACTATAAGAAATCACTACTTACCGGTGCCTTCATCCAGAAGAGCTCATTTTCTCTCTTTATCGTGAAGTACATAGAAACGATTTTTCTTTGGAGGATTAGGATTCGGGCCACTAAGAGAAGCTTATTTGGCCTCCCTTCCCTTGGACGTAAGAATAGGACAATCTTTCACTTGATGATCAATCTTTCCACAACACCCATTAGTACCGGCTAGGCACTTCCCATAATGCTTCTTTCCACAATTGTGGCAAGTAAGTATAGAAAATGAAGGTCCACCACCTTTCTCTTGGTTAACCCTAGGAGTTCTTGAATAATCTTGATTTGGAGTTCTCTTTTTGAACCTTGGTTGACCTTGCTCATCAGACCTAACTCTCTTCAACTCCCTATTATTTCTCTTAAGTTTGGACTCCTCAATAGATTGAGCATATACCATAAGCCTAGAAATGTTCATATCATGATGGAGCATTGTCGTACGACACTGTTCCTTAACTAGGTCGGAAATACCCGTTACATACCTACTCATCTCATCCCTTGGGTTAGACACCAAAGATGGAGCATATTTAGACAATTGGGTAAATTTCAAGGAGTACTCTTGCACACTCATGCTACCTTGCCTAAGATTAATAAACTCCTCCATCTTAACCTCCCTCTTCTCACAGGAAAATAACCTACCAAGGAATGCTCCCTTTAACACTTCCCAATCTATAGGCGCCCCACTCCTACCAGCCTATTACTCTTCCATTGAGTGAACCAAACTCGCGCAACATCCTTCAATTGATAAGCGGGTAGTTTTGCTTTTTCTATAGAAGTCACCCCCACAACATTCACTACCTTATACACCTCATCCAAAAACTCTTGGGGATCCTCTCCCACCTTGGAACCAAGAAATACCGGAGGATTCATCCTCACAAAGTTTCTCAACCTAGAAGCCATAGTGCTCACAATAAGGTTCACATGAGTTTCAACACCCATATTAACTTGGGCCGTCATAGCTTGGGCTTGAGTTGTTATGGCTTGAGCCATCTTCAAAAGAGCCGACCTAATTTCTTCATTTGTCATAGCCGGAGGATCAATAGGAACTTGATTGTCTTGTGGAACTTGGTCACCTTGAGGACCTGGAATTGATAATGTTGATATAGATGAAAATTGTTCAGAACAAGGCTCAGATATAAGTGAAACATATACAGAAATATTAGAGAAAATAAGAGATAATAACTTCATAGAAACCGAAGTTGGTAATCCTATAGAAATAAATACGGAAGATATTAAAGATACAAAACCAAGTACATCAGGTACATCAGAAGTAAAAAATCCTAAAGAATTAAGACCTAATTATTATACAGTTAGTTATGAAGAATTTGATAGATATGATAGTCTATGGAATAAAAGATTAAACAAAAAATGGACGCCATCCACAACATCACGAAATAATAGTTTCTTAGATTTAGATTGTGTAACAGATATAAACAAAACAATACAATTATGGGTAGGATATATCTCAAAACAACTAATAGATAACAAAATTGGAATGACAGAAGTACCTTTCTTGTCTATATTTTAATTCTTGTCGGTTTTTAATTACTGTTCTAATTAATTCGTACTTATGATTCTCTTTATTGTTCATTTTTACTACTTAGCTCTGATACCAATTGATATATTAAATAAATATGAAATAGCCATAAGAAATGAATTCAGTAGCACAACTGCAGAAGTAGAAGAACAAAATAAGGAAAAACAATTACATAGAAATTTAATGTTAAAATTAGCTATATGTAATATGTGTTATATAGATGAATATACATGCATATTTAGGGAATACTACTACCAAGGAACTTATAGTGCTGAGGAATCAAAAGAAATAAGAAAATTGTATTTTACAAAATTACCAGAACCATATAGTTCAAAAATAATAAAAGATTGGAATGAAGGAGGAAAACAAGATACACTTGGAGCAAGAATGAGATATTTACAAAAATGGTATACGGAAATTTGTGAAAAATATAGAGAAGACAGAAAAATGGAAAAAACAATAATCAGAAATTTAGCATGTTGTAAAGATAAAATAGCACCCCAATTTGGATGCAATGATAATTATTATAAAAAGAAATATAGAAAACCAGGAAAATATAAAAAATATAAATCTCAGTATAAGTATAAAAGACCTCGCAGAAGATATCATATAAAAAATTCTAAAGCAAAAAGACCTTTTAGACCAAAGAAAAAATAACAGAATGTACATGTTATAATTGTGGAAAACTAGGACATTTAGCTAAAGATTGTAAACTACCTAAGAATCCAAAGAAAAACAAATATCTGAAATAATAATTAATGATGAAGACTATACCCAAATAGATTACATAGATTATGAACTAGAAAGTGATGATAGTATATATCAATTTGAGTCACTTGAAAATGAAATATCTGAAATTGAAATAGAAGAGAATATCGATGACTGAAAAAGACGTACAAATAATAAAGAAAGAAGAATATACAAATGAAGAATCTACAGATTAAAAAGTAATATTTGATATTAATATATTTGAACAAATAAAAGGAAAAAGAATTGGATCTCAGTGTAGAAAAAATATTTAAATTACCATTAATACGAAATATATTTAAGAGACAAAAAGAAGAATATTATGTAGTAAGTCAAAAAGAACACATAATAGATTGTAAATATACTAAAGGAAAAGCGAGAATACCTATAATAAATAAACGGATAATAAATAAAGAAATACAAGAAATTAACGCTAAAGACCCAATAAAATACGTACACTTAGGTGGAACAGAGATATTGATAAAAGCTTGTTTCAGAGAAGGAATAGATACACCAATAGAAATATATTTAGCTGATGACAGAATAATAGAACCAATAGAAAGAAGCATAATAAGTGTAGTAAAAAGGAAATACTAATATACCAAAAATTTAAATTTATAATAAGTGCTAATTATTCAGTAGCAATAAACGACAGAAATATAGATAAATCATTAGTATTGTATTGGAAAATGTCAGGAATAGAGTTAGCCCCAGGAAGTAAGATATTCACAGCAAGATGTAAAAACCTATATGTATTAACAACAAAACATAAGATAACAGCAAAAAGTAAGATAAATAAAATAAAAATAGAAAATCCCTTTGAACAAATTGTTACAGTAATAGATAATAATAATTATAGTTATAAAGAAATAGACATAGAAGAAGATTTAGAAGTAGTGAGTGATAAAAGAAGTACATCAAAAAGAATAAAAGGAATAAATAATAGTGATGATACGTCCCAACTCCCAAGAAAATCAATGGAATATAAAATAAAAGAAATTGAACCATATCATTATTATATAACTGGAATAATAGAACAAAGAAAGCATATTATCATAATAAATACTGGACAAAAAGAAAATTACATACCACGAGAATTAGTAACAGAAGAAGAAATTAACTCTAAAGA
>NW_006238929.1:1494624-1494742 GCF_000226075.1 Solanum tuberosum
CAGAAATAATGACAAGATATTGTAAAACTATTGGGCAAAAATATCCGGATCACCAATGTTCTAAATACCAAGGAGAAGATAACGTAATCCCAGACGTACAGCTGGAATAAGCAAGAGG
>NW_006238929.1:1495315-1495425 GCF_000226075.1 Solanum tuberosum
CAGACTATGCCATCCTAAGGTTGAAACCATAGGCAAGGAAGCCGTGAGGGGAGTAAACGTTGTTGAGGCGCTGCTATGAAGTAAGTACCTTTGAAAGTACGGTGTTAACA
>NW_006238929.1:1495895-1503487 GCF_000226075.1 Solanum tuberosum
AAGAATTAAAATATAGACAAGAAAGGCTTCAACATAATATATATGCAGGAGTATGTCAAAAATCTTTGCTAGCACAAAGAAAAGTAATATTCAACCTACAACTAGAAATACAAGCAATAGAGTATAAATTGAAAAAAATGAATAAGGAAGAATTTGCTATAGAAGAAAAGACATACGAAAATCCTGAAGGATTAAAAATAAAAATAATATTTTCAAATCTAGGAAGAAGGTACAAAAAAATAGGTGACAATCTATACCTAATGATAGAAAAAGAAACAGTAAGATTAGAAGATAGTCTAACTGCAATGGTACGAATAACAAGAGAAAATGAAGAAATAGATAGGAAAAAAGAAATAGATACAATAAAACAGCAAGCAAAATTAGAAATACAACAGATTGAAGAAGCGAAAAATGATAAGATAATTGCCTTAGAAAAAGAACTAATTATGCTTAAAGAATTATATGCGGCTAAACAAAAAGAAAAGGAAATAGAAACAAACTTAAAAATAGAGATAGAAAAACATAGAGAACTAACTAAGGAAACACCAGATATAGGAATTGATAATGTTGATATAGATGAAAATTGTTCAGAACAAGGCTCAGATATAAGTGAAACATATACAGAAATATTAGAGAAAATAGAGCTAAACTCTAAGGCACCCATCGTCAGTTTTACCCCCACTCACTTGGACGCAGTTTCATGCTCTGTTTCTGGAAAAGTATGTGCCCCGAACTTTGAGAGATCGTAAGAAGGATGAGTTCATGGCCTTGGAGTAGGGTGGTATGTTTGTAGCTGCTTATGAGGCTAAATTCCAGGTACTCTGTTGTTTAGTTCATTATTTTCAAACTCAGACTTTCTAATTAGATTTACTCTTATGTTTAGTTTTGGGTTTCTACCCATTCTCTTAGACTTGTTGGTTTGTAGTTTTGGTACAATGACTTTCAGTTCTAGGGGTTAACTTCCGCAATAATTTGTTAGTTGTTTGTTGAACTTCCGGAGTTTATGGGAACTCCATATTTCTTTAGTCATTTAAACCTGCTTCCGTATCTTTAAATGCATAGTTTTTCGTTAATTTGCTTAGTTGGGGTGTAGTAATGGTTCTCCCACCGGAGGGTTAGTATGCGTGCCAATCACGACGGTCTGGATCGTGACAGACGTATAACAATAATTAACTCTAAATTGATATTGATAACCTCAAAATATTCGATAATTTATGATAATCTGCTAAGTTTTTTATTTATGAAATTGCCATCATTAAGGTTCATCACCTTGAATTAGAGGGATGGTTTGGATCATATTATGCTCATTCAATAGATGCAAAATATAGTTGATAGAGGGTGACAAAGATAATATTGTAATTTGCAATTCACAAAAATTGGAAGATAAATTATATAACTTTCATATATTTTGATACGAAAAAGTTAGCTCATAAAAACATTGTTCTTATTATGTTTCCTTTTAATATTTAGGAGTTGACATTTGTCAAGTTGAATTATACCCTTTCCTCATACTATGATGTCTCTTATTAACTTTGTGGTTATTTGTAATTTCTCAATTGCTTCATTTATATAAATTTGTGTACCTTCAAATCTAACAAATTATCGACCCAATATAGTATTATATTGAGAAAAGGGTTTGAAAAATACTTTAACTTTGGCCGAAATTGTTGTTACGATATCAAACTTTATGGAAGACATTTTACCCCAGCACTATTGAATAGTGTATTTTAAAGGTATATATGTGCCCACGTGGACACATTACAATTTAAAATGATGCAATATTTATGATATCCACGTAGGCACATATATATACCTTTAAAATACACTATTAAATAGTACAGGGGGGTAAAAGGTCATTTCCAAATTAAAGTTTGGTATCGTAACAACAATTTCGACCAAAATTGGAGTATTTTTCAGACACTTTGCCCTATTATATTCATGACGGAAATTTATCAATTATTATTATAATTTTAAAATGTCGCTTTTGTTGTCAAGATATATGGAGAAACTGATAATGTATAAGGTATTTAATCTTTGACGATTATTTTTTTAAAATGTGTTAGTAAAATATTTATATGTTATGATTGTAATTTAACTATTTATAATGTGTTTATCTAGGTCTCCTAAGCTACCGAAAAAGATTAAACATATTTCAAAAAGTTTCTTTTTATCGAAGATCAACTCGATATGATGGAGTAAAAAAATCATACGCTAACAATTAAATAAAAAATATAAAAAATATTTTAGTATCATTTCAATATCACTGTACATGTATACACGTAAAACATATTTGCTATTATTTCAATCATACGTTGCATGTATGTGCATGTAATATATGAGGGTTCCTAAAAAAAACAATAAACATGTGTTACAAACGCGTCTGAAATCTAGTTCTAATTTAAAATTTTCTTTTAATGTAAATCCAATGAACTATATATACTTCAATTAATATTTGAACAATTTTTTTTTTCCAAAAATTGAATAAATGCGTAACATTGTTAAGAGCTTGATTAGATTAATTAAAAAAATAGTAATCAACCAATAGCTAACATGATAACCAATGATACATACTTCTAGAAAATATGATACAGAATAGACACCAGGTCTCGTGTAACAACTCAAAGTTATACTAGAACCAATTATTCAGTTGCAAAAAACTTAAACTTTGAAAAGTTTATTCAACTTTTTCATTATAATTTTACTATGAGAGAGTTTGATTACAGTAATGCAAAAGATGCAAACAATGTTTTTTCTACTAGTTAGTTCGGTATATAAATATATATATATATATATAAGAAGAGGGAATAGCAACCTCCTCTCCGTCAACAAGCAATTGTTGACGGAGGGTATTTCAGAAATTTTATGATTCTCTTTCTTTAGCTCCAATGTACCTCATGATTTAGATTGTGTACCATTCTTTGATTAGACAAAATAGTCCAGATGTAACGACCTATTCCCGTTGTTATAGAAAAGCCAATGGGGAAAAATTTTGGGTTGGAAATTTTTTCGTAGTAACTTGGAATTTCCCAACTTAGTCCAAATTTGGACGAAATCGGAGTCATTAAAATCTAGGGAAATGAGGTAACGATTGAGTTATCTAATTATGAATTTGATCACATTAGTAGATAGCTAAGACGTTAAGAAACCCGTACGACTTTACGGAATTGAATTCGGGTGAGTAGAACTCCCGGAATTGATCTTAGTGTGAACAGGTAGTTTCAGAGTGTCATGGGATGAAGGTGTGTTGTGAAATGGAGTTTGGAATTCTGAAATCGACTCATTGGTTTCGTGCAAGCCACTAAGGTGGGATTATTCCCACCAGGGCGGGGACGTTGTAGCAGAGTGAGTACCGCTGTGGCGGGACAGTCGCGATTTAAGTCAGAAATAAACCCCAAAACGTCTTTATTCTTTAATTTTCATTCTTGAGAGTAAGGAGACGAACCCCAGGCGATTCTTGACAGTTTTCCACCATTCTTAAGGCTAAAGGTAAGGTTTTAACTCCCCAAATCTATTTTTTGATCCGTAGATCGTAATCTAATGGGTAATTATTGTTGGGGGGGGGGGGTTGATCTAGGAATTATGGTGGAAAAAGCCCTAATCTGTGAATAGGGATCAAGGGTTCAACCTAGGGTTGATCTGATTGATTATGATCTGGGTAATTAAGTCTTGTATATTGATCCTAGCGTTACATTGATTGTTTGTAGACCAAGAACAAGCTGAAAGAATTTGGAAAGGGAAGGAGCAAGTTTCTTAAGGGATTCAAGCTTTGTTCGAGGTAGGTGGTGGTTGTGATTTTATGATTGTGTGATATATGTTTGTTCTGATAATACGTGTATGCATGCGAATGTTGCACTATTGATCAGACTAATTGTACATGAGGATATATGAATGATGAATGTCATGAATCATGACTTGATTGTATGATTATGAGAATGTACTTTATGATTGTGATTGTGGCTTGCTGAATGGATCAGGTGTTGCATTCCAACACACTAACTTGATTCGGTTGCCACGTTTCGACATAAAAATTGGATGGGATACCACGGACCAGTATGCTAACAGTTTGGGTTTGGGTTCCATGAGTGGACCATTGACTTGACATAACTGTGTAATTGTGAATTTTGAACTTGATCGTTATTATTAAATGATATTGATATTGTACGTGTTTGGTGTATGCATGTTATTATTATGTTGTAATGGATTATGTATGTCGCACTTAGTGGGATAGCCACGTGATCCTACCAGTACACTGTGGTTGTGTACTGATACTGCCCTTGCTATTTCTTTATTGAGTACAGGGCATCTTCAGGCGGCTATAGACAGACCTCGCTTAGAAGATCAGTGACTATTTTCAAACTCAAGGGTGAGCTAGTTTTTTCGGGCTGCCATGAGTTCTCTTTCTGCCTATGTCCACATTTCGGACTTAGACTTTCTAGTTAGTTATTCCTATGTTAGTTTGGGATTGTACCCTTTCTTATTTAGACTTATGGATCTTGTTAGAGTTTTGGTACATTGACTTTCAGGTTCTAGGTATTACTTCCGCAATGTTAGTTTTGGTTGTTAGACTTTTATTGGAGTTTATGGGAGCTCTCTATCTTTTCCTTAGCATTTAAACTTGCTTTTATAACCTTAAATGCTTTAGTATTTTGATTAAGTTGGTTAGCTAATTAGTATGAATGTTTCTCCCAATCCAAAATTTTCAGGTGAAAAGAAGATAGATGACTGAGAGTCACGGGAATCGGAGGGTTAGTGTGAGGGCCAATCACGACTGTCTGGGTCGTGACAAAATTGGTATCAGAGCCTAGGTTTGTTAATCTCGATGTACCAAAATGAGTCTAGTAGAGTCTTGCGGAACGGTATGAAGACGTTTGTACTTTTCTTCGACAGGCTATAGGACTTTAGGAAATCTCTAAGTTTTCTCTTGTCTCCTTTCGTGCTCTAACTTGATTCCTATTGGTATCTGGCGATTCAAATTGATATCTAACCTCCTTCACTCTTCTGTCTGCAGATGGTTAACACTAGATTCAACGGCGTCAGACCCGTAGCTCCCGTCAATGCTCCAGCTGAGGAATCTGTAGTTAGAGGTTGCGGTTATGGTAGGGGTAGAGGAAGAGCTAGAGGTAGAGACCAAGGAAGGGTGGCGCCTACTAGGGATGGAGCACCGGTTGAAAATGCTTCCAGGAATGAGCCCCCTCTTGTGCATCATGAAGAGGTAGAGGAGAACACGAGATGGAGAATGAGGAGAATGTTGGACAAGAGGAAGAGGTGCAGGCTGAGACTACAAGTATTCCTCCCATAGGCCCAGTGCTAGCTAAACATATCATGTCATTCTTGAAAGGATTGGTTGGTCCTGGAGTGCTTCCCTTTGTTCAACCAACTCAAGCCCCTGTCAATCCCCCTATTACAATCATTGTCCCCAAGGTGGGTGGAACTGTAGGTAATGATGCTTTCTTCCGTTCTCTATTGGGTCCAATTATGACTGGTAATGAGCATGAGATGTTGACTAAGTTCTTGAAGTTGAAACCGCTTGTGTTCTATGGTTCTGAGAGTGAGGATGCATATGAGTTCATCCTATATTGATATGAGAGGCTTCATAAGTTGGAAATTGTCCATCAGCATGGGGTTGAGTTTGTAACTTTTCAACTTCAAGGTTAGGCTAAGTAGTGGTGGAGAGCTTATGTGGAATCCAAATCTTAAGTTTTACCCCCACTTACTTGGACCCAGTTTCATGCTTTGTTTTTAGAGAAGTATGTGCCTTAGACTTTGAGGGATCGTAAGAAAGATGAGTTCATGGTTTTGGAGCAAGGTGGTATGTATGTGGCTGCTTATGAGATCAAGTTCCATGCTTTGTCTAGATATGCTACGCAATTGGTGACTATGGAGGAGGAGAGGATCCGTTTATTTATTAAGGGACTAAATTCTAAGATGCAAGTATTATCTATTCATATGACCTCTACAGGGAAAAGCTTCAATGAGGTAACAAACTTTGTGAAGAAAGTGGAGGGGGAAGGCCGACACTTGCAGCCAAGCCAATTCAGTCCATTATGCCCGCCTCTACAGGTAATTACTCAGGAACTCCACCTTATAATTTGATTCAAGATAGCCAGGGAGCCGCACCTTCGGTGGGCTGCAGACCATCTTTTGATCATACATGTTACAATTGTGGTGAACCTGGGCATATGAGGAGAGATTGTCCCCACCCGTGCATGTTGGATTCTGCACAGCACCAATCTAGAGCAGTGGTACCCGCGGGAAATGGTAATAATGGTTGAGGGTGTCCACAAGTGGGTGAGGAGGAAATCAGCAAGTCCACAGAGGTAGGGGAAATGGTAACGCAGGCATAGATGCAGTGCATCCAGGCAGGGAAGTTGCCCGTCAAGATGATAGGGCTCAGTGTTGTGCCTTTTCCAGGCAAGAATGAGGCAAAGGCGTCTGACACAGTGATCACAGGTGATATTCTTGTCTATGACCGGATGACTAATGTGTTATATGATCCGGGTTCTACTTATTCTTATGTATCAGTGCGATTTGCCTCAAAATTGATATGATTTGTGATATACTTGATCCCCCATCCATGTTTCTACTCCAGTTGGAAAGTTTGTCATACTCACCCATGTCTATCGTGCTTGTCCTATTTTGTTTATGGGTTTCAGATTTGGGCTGATTTGGTGATTTTGGATATGACCGACTTTGATATAATATTAGGCATGACTTGGTTGTCCCCCTATTCTGATGTTCTTAATTGTAATACTAAGTCTGTAACTCTAGAAATTTCAGGAAGGGAAAAGTTAGAGTGGGAAGGGGTGTACAAGCCTAAACAAGCTAAGATCATATCCTCCATTCGGGCTAGGAAACTGGTAGGGCAGGGTTGTTTGGTTTATTTGACTCATATCCGGGATGTTGAGATTGAGTCTCCATATATTGAGTCTATTCATGTGGTGTCCTCATTTAGAGAAGTGTTTCCTAATGATTTGCTTGGTATGCCTCCAGATAGATATATAGATTTCTGCATTGATTTAGAACCTGGTACTCGTCCCATTTCTATCCCTCTATATCCCATGGCTCCGGCAGAATTAAGAGATCTTAAGGCTCAAATCCAACAACTTCTTGATAAAAGATTCATTCGTCCTAGTGCTTCCCCGTGGGGTGCTCTAGTTTTGTTTGTTAAGAAAATGGATGGTAGTATGAGGATGTGCATAGATTACCGGCAATTGAATAGGGTCACCGTTTGAAACAAGTACCCATTGCCTAGAATAAAGGATCTTTTTGACCAATTGCAAGGTGCATCAGTTTTCTCTTAGATTGATCTAAGGTCTGGTTACCATCAGTTAAAGATTAGGCCTGAGGATGTTCCCAAGACGGCATTTAGAACCCGTTATGGGCACTATGAGTTTCTAGTTATGTCTTTTGGTTTAACTAATGCGCATGTAGCTTTTATGAGTTTAATGAATGGTGTGTTCAAGCCCTTTATTGATTCATTTATTATAGTCTTCATTGACGATATTTTGGTCTATTCAAAAAGTAAGGAAGAGCATACCGACCATCTTCGTATTGTTCTGGGTGTTCTTGGGAAACAAAGGTTGTATGAGAAA
>NW_006238929.1:1505723-1522283 GCF_000226075.1 Solanum tuberosum
GTATGCATGTTATTATTATGTTGTAATGGATTATGTATGTCGCACTTAGTGGGATAGCCACGTGATCCTACCAGTACACTGTGGTTGTGTACTGATACTGCCCTTGCTATTTCTTTATTGAGTACAGGGCATCTTCAGGCGGCTATAGACAGACCTCGCTTAGAAGATCAGTGACTATTTTCAAACTCAAGGGTGAGCTAGTTTTTTCGGGCTGCCATGAGTTCTCTTTCTGCCTATGTCCACATTTCGGACTTAGACTTTCTAGTTAGTTATTCCTATGTTAGTTTGGGATTGTACCCTTTCTTATTTAGACTTATGGATCTTGTTAGAGTTTTGGTACATTGACTTTCAGGTTCTAGGTATTACTTCCGCAATGTTAGTTTTGGTTGTTAGACTTTTATTGGAGTTTATGGGAGCTCTCTATCTTTTCCTTAGCATTTAAACTTGCTTTTATAACCTTAAATGCTTTAGTATTTTGATTAAGTTGGTTAGCTAATTAGTATGAATGTTTCTCCCAATCCAAAATTTTCAGGTGAAAAGAAGATAGATGACTGAGAGTCACGGGAATCGGAGGGTTAGTGTGAGGGCCAATCACGACTGTCTGGGTCGTGACAAAATTGGTATCAGAGCCTAGGTTTGTTAATCTCGATGTACCAAAATGAGTCTAGTAGAGTCTTGCGGAACGGTATGAAGACGTTTGTACTTTTCTTCGACAGGCTATAGGACTTTAGGAAATCTCTAAGTTTTCTCTTGTCTCCTTTCGTGCTCTAACTTGATTCCTATTGGTATCTGGCGATTCAAATTGATATCTAACCTCCTTCACTCTTCTGTCTGCAGATGGTTAACACTAGATTCAACGGCGTCAGACCCGTAGCTCCCGTCAATGCTCCAGCTGAGGAATCTGTAGTTAGAGGTTGCGGTTATGGTAGGGGTAGAGGAAGAGCTAGAGGTAGAGACCAAGGAAGGGTGGCGCCTACTAGGGATGGAGCACCGGTTGAAAATGCTTCCAGGAATGAGCCCCCTCTTGTGCATCATGAAGAGGTAGAGGAGAACACGAGATGGAGAATGAGGAGAATGTTGGACAAGAGGAAGAGGTGCAGGCTGAGACTACAAGTATTCCTCCCATAGGCCCAGTGCTAGCTAAACATATCATGTCATTCTTGAAAGGATTGGTTGGTCCTGGAGTGCTTCCCTTTGTTCAACCAACTCAAGCCCCTGTCAATCCCCCTATTACAATCATTGTCCCCAAGGTGGGTGGAACTGTAGGTAATGATGCTTTCTTCCGTTCTCTATTGGGTCCAATTATGACTGGTAATGAGCATGAGATGTTGACTAAGTTCTTGAAGTTGAAACCGCTTGTGTTCTATGGTTCTGAGAGTGAGGATGCATATGAGTTCATCCTATATTGATATGAGAGGCTTCATAAGTTGGAAATTGTCCATCAGCATGGGGTTGAGTTTGTAACTTTTCAACTTCAAGGTTAGGCTAAGTAGTGGTGGAGAGCTTATGTGGAATCCAAATCTTAAGTTTTACCCCCACTTACTTGGACCCAGTTTCATGCTTTGTTTTTAGAGAAGTATGTGCCTTAGACTTTGAGGGATCGTAAGAAAGATGAGTTCATGGTTTTGGAGCAAGGTGGTATGTATGTGGCTGCTTATGAGATCAAGTTCCATGCTTTGTCTAGATATGCTACGCAATTGGTGACTATGGAGGAGGAGAGGATCCGTTTATTTATTAAGGGACTAAATTCTAAGATGCAAGTATTATCTATTCATATGACCTCTACAGGGAAAAGCTTCAATGAGGTAACAAACTTTGTGAAGAAAGTGGAGGGGGAAGGCCGACACTTGCAGCCAAGCCAATTCAGTCCATTATGCCCGCCTCTACAGGTAATTACTCAGGAACTCCACCTTATAATTTGATTCAAGATAGCCAGGGAGCCGCACCTTCGGTGGGCTGCAGACCATCTTTTGATCATACATGTTACAATTGTGGTGAACCTGGGCATATGAGGAGAGATTGTCCCCACCCGTGCATGTTGGATTCTGCACAGCACCAATCTAGAGCAGTGGTACCCGCGGGAGTCTTTTGATCACACTTGTTACAATTGTGGAGAACCTGGGCATATGAGGAGAGATTGTCCCCACCCGTGCATGTTGGATTCTGCACAGCACCAATCTAGAGCAGTGGTACCCGCGGGAAATGGTAATAATGGTTGAGGGTGTCCACAAGTGGGTGAGGAGGAAATCAGCAAGTCCACAGAGGTAGGGGAAATGGTAACGCAGGCATAGATGCAGTGCATCCAGGCAGGGAAGTTGCCCGTCAAGATGATAGGGCTCAGTGTTGTGCCTTTTCCAGGCAAGAATGAGGCAAAGGCGTCTGACACAGTGATCACAGGTGATATTCTTGTCTATGACCGGATGACTAATGTGTTATATGATCCGGGTTCTACTTATTCTTATGTATCAGTGCGATTTGCCTCAAAATTGATATGATTTGTGATATACTTGATCCCCCATCCATGTTTCTACTCCAGTTGGAAAGTTTGTCATACTCACCCATGTCTATCGTGCTTGTCCTATTTTGTTTATGGGTTTCAGATTTGGGCTGATTTGGTGATTTTGGATATGACCGACTTTGATATAATATTAGGCATGACTTGGTTGTCCCCCTATTCTGATGTTTTTAATTGTAATACTAAGTCTGTAACTCTAGAAATTTCAGGAAGGGAAAAGTTAGAGTGGGAAGGGGTGTACAAGCCTAAACAAGCTAAGATCATATCCTCCATTCGGGCTAGGAAACTGGTAGGGCAGGGTTGTTTGGTTTATTTGACTCATATCCGGGATGTTGAGATTGAGTCTCCATATATTGAGTCTATTCATGTGGTGTCCTCATTTAGAGAAGTGTTTCCTAATGATTTGCTTGGTATGCCTCCAGATAGATATATAGATTTCTGCATTGATTTAGAACCTGGTACTCGTCCCATTTCTATCCCTCTATATCCCATGGCTCCGGCAGAATTAAGAGATCTTAAGGCTCAAATCCAACAACTTCTTGATAAAAGATTCATTCGTCCTAGTGCTTCCCCGTGGGGTGCTCTAGTTTTGTTTGTTAAGAAAATGGATGGTAGTATGAGGATGTGCATAGATTACCGGCAATTGAATAGGGTCACCGTTTGAAACAAGTACCCATTGCCTAGAATAAAGGATCTTTTTGACCAATTGCAAGGTGCATCAGTTTTCTCTTAGATTGATCTAAGGTCTGGTTACCATCAGTTAAAGATTAGGCCTGAGGATGTTCCCAAGACGGCATTTAGAACCCGTTATGGGCACTATGAGTTTCTAGTTATGTCTTTTGGTTTAACTAATGCGCATGTAGCTTTTATGAGTTTAATGAATGGTGTGTTCAAGCCCTTTATTGATTCATTTATTATAGTCTTCATTGACGATATTTTGGTCTATTCAAAAAGTAAGGAAGAGCATACCGACCATCTTCGTATTGTTCTGGGTGTTCTTGGGAAACAAAGGTTGTATGAGAAATTCTCTAAGTGTGAATTTTGGTTGACTTCGGTTGCATTTTTGGGGCATGAGTTTCAAAAGAATGGGTAATAGTAGATCCTCAAAAGATTGAGGTGGTTAAGAATCGGGTTCGGCATGGCTCTATGACGGAAGTCAGGAGTTTTGTGGGGCTCGCTAGCTACTATTTTCGATTTGTGAAGAACTTTGCTTCTATTGCCACTCACTTGACAAATTTGACCAAAAAGGAGATACCATTTGAATGGACTGAAAAATGTGAGGAGAGTTTCCAAAAGCTCAAGACTCTTTTGACCACCGCGCCTATTCTAGCACTACCGATGGAAGGTAAAGATTTCATCGTTTATTGTGATGCTTCGCATTCTGGCTTGGGTGTTGTGTTAATGCAGGATAAGAATGTCATTGCCTATGCATCACGACAATTGTAGGTGCATGAGAGAAATTATCCTACACATGATTTGGTGTTGGCAGCGGTAGTGTTCACTCTTAAAATCTGGAGGCATTACCTCTATGGTGTTAAGTGTGAGGTGTTTACTTATCATCGTAGTTTGCAGCATGTGTTCACTCAAAAGGATCTAACTTTGAGACAGATAAGGTGGATGGAGTTACTTAAGGATTATGATGTGACCATTCAATAACATTCGGGTAAGGCTAATGTGGTGGCAGACGCTTTGAGTCAAAAAGCGGTGAGTATGGGTAGTTTAGCTTGCTTGAGTGTAACAAAGCTACCTTTGACTAAGGAAATTCAGACCTTGGAGTCTAAGTTCATGCAATTGGGTATCTCAGAAAAAGGTGGGGTGTTAGCTAGCATTGAAGTAAGGGTCACGTTCATTGAGGAGATCAAGGCCAAACAGTTTGAGGATGAAAATTTGAATGAACTTAAGAAAAAGACTGTGATTGAGAAGGCATAAGACACCACTTTTGATGCGGAAGGTGTGCTCAATTTTAAAGGAATGATTTGTGTTCCTCGAGTTGATGACTTGATTAAGAAATTGTTGACAAAATTCGCGATATTCCATTCATCCGGGGTGACCAAGATGTACCGAGATTTGAAGTGAATTTATTGGTGGCCGGGCATGAAGAAAGATATAGCGGAGTTTGTGGCTAAGTTTTAGAATTGCAAACAAGTAAAGTATGAACATCAAAGGCCTGCAGGTTTGCTTCAGATAATGCCAATTCGGGAATGGAAGTGGGAGAGGATAGCCATGGATTTTTTCGTTGGACTTCCCAAGACTTTGGGGAAGTTTGATTCTATTTGGGTAGTGGTTGACAGATTGACTAAATCAACCCATTTTATTCCGATAAGAATAGATTATAATGCTGAACAATTGGCTAAGGTTTATGTGAAAGAGATAGTGAGGTTGTATGGGGTGCCCCTTTCTATCATCTCAGACCATGGTATCCAATTCACATCCAAGTTTTGGAGGAAGTTACATGATGAATTCGGCACACAACTTACTTTTAGTATAGCCTTCCATCCACTGACAGACGGACAGTCAGACATGACTATTCGAGTGTTAGAGGACATGTTAAGGGCATGTGTGATTGATTTTGAAGGGCAATGGGATAAATTATTACCTTTGTGTAAGTTCTCCTATAATAATAGTTATCACTCTAGCATATATATGGCACCATTTGAGGCACTTTATGGGAGGGGATGTAGATCACTCATAGGATGGTTTGAGGCTGGAGATGTGAAACCCTTGGGGGTTGATTTAGTAAAGGACGCTCAAGATAAGATGAGGATTATTCAAGCTACGCTTTTAGCTGCCCAGAGTAGACAGAAAAAACATTCAAACTATAAGGTAAGAGACATGATGTTTCAGACTAGTGAGAATGTTCTTCTTAAGGTATCACCTATGAAGGGGGTGATGAGATTTGGCAAGAAGGGCAAGCTAAGTCCGCGATACATTGGTCCCTTTGAGGTTCTCGAATGTGTAGGGCCAAAGGCGTATAGATTGGCTTTACCTCTTAACCTATCGGGAGTTCATCCGGTATTTCATGTATCCATGTTGAAGAGATATCATGGTGACGGGGATTACATCATCAAATGGGACTCAATTGTGTTCGACAAAGACCTCCAATATGAGGAGGAACCGATTGCAATTCTTGATCGTTATGTGCGTAAATTGAGGACCAAGGAGATTAAATCCGTGAAAGTTCAATGGAAGCATCGTCCAGTTGAAGAAGCTACTTGGGAAACCGAGAAGGAAATGCGAGACAAGTATCCCCAATTGTTCGTCGATTCAGGTATCACTCCATTCTTTCCTTAGCCTGTTTTCCTAAGTTTGTCATTCGGGGACAAGTGATGGGTAAATTGGTATCTATTGTAACGACCTATTCCCGTCGTTATAGAAAGCCAATGGGGAAAATTTTTTGGCCGAAAAACTTTTTCGTAGTAACTTGGAATTTCCCAACCTAGTCCATATTTGGACGAAATCAGAGTCATTAAAGTCTAGGGAAATATGGTAATAATTGGGTGATCTAATTATGAATTTGATTACATGAGTAGATACCTAAGACGTTAAGGAACTTGTACGACTTTACGAAATTGAATTCGGGTGAGTAGAACTCCCGGAATTGATCTTAGCGTGAACGGTATTTTCGGAGTGTCATGGGATGAAGGTGTATTGTGAAATGGGAGTTTGGAATTCTTAAATTGACTCACTGGTTCCGTGCAAGCCGCTAAGGCATGATTATTCCCTCCAGGGCGGGGCCGCTGTAGCGGGGTGAGTACCGATGTGGCAGGACAGTCGCAATTTAAGTCGGAAATAAACCCCAAAACGTCTTTATTCTACAATTTTTGTTCTTGAGAGTAAGAAGACAAACCCCAGGCGATTCGTGATAGTTTTCCACCATTCTTAAGGCTAAAGGTAAGGTTTTAACTCCCCGAATCCATTTTTCGATCCGTATATCGTAATCTCATGAGTAATTATCGATAGGGGAGGGTTTTGATCAAGAAATTATGGTGGAAAAAACCCTAATCTGGATATGGGGATCAAGGGTTTAACCTAGGGTTGATCTTATTTATTATGATCCGGGTAATTAAGTCTTGTATATTGATCCTAGCATTATATTGATTGTTTGTAGACCAAGAACAAGCGGAAAGAATCCGGAAATGGAAGGATTCAAGTTTCTTAGGGGATTCAAGCTTTGTTTGAGGTAGGTGATGGTTGTGATTTCATGATTGTGTGATATATATTTGTTCTTGCTTTATGATAATACGTGTATGTATGTGAATGTTGCACTATTGATTACACTAATTGTACATGAGGATAGATGAATGATGAATGCCATGAATCATAACTTGATTGTATGATTATGAGAATGTACTTTGTGAATGTGATTGTGGCTTGTTGTATGGATCGGGTGTTGTGTTCCGACACACTAACTTCGATCGGTTACCACGGAAAAACAAAAGAAAATTAGTTTTGTACAAATTACAAACCCAAGGTAGGCGAAAAACCAAATCAAGGACTCAGGGACTTGGAGGTGTCCACATTAGAGTCTAGATCCTCCGGGGGTACAAGGCCATTCACGGCCTCATCCATGAAAGTGAAATGCTGGAAATCTCCCTTTTTGACTCAAGAAACCTCCTGTCCTAGAGCGACGCGGGTGAACATGATCCTCACAGCCTTCAATATATGGAACATCAGACGATCCCTCTCCAGACCATTCCTCCTCTTTTGGCGGAGCATCTCGACCTCTAGGACAGTGCTGGGTGGAACCAAAGTGAGGTAAGCAAAGGCACTCCCTAACCTCCTCCGGACAGCCGCCAAATCCTCATTTACCTGTTCACCTGAGAGTGGGGGCTCGGACAGGGTGGAACGAGTGTCGTCACCTCCCTCTTCGTTCGACCCCGCCATCGCCACCGCCTGACTACTGCTAGCCCTTCCCGTTCTCCTCCTCTTGCTCCTGGAAGTAGAACCTAACCTAACCAAA
Organism: Solanum tuberosum; assembly: GCF_000226075.1. Taxonomy (NCBI): domain Eukaryota; kingdom Viridiplantae; phylum Streptophyta; class Magnoliopsida; order Solanales; family Solanaceae; genus Solanum; species Solanum tuberosum. The sequence continues at coordinate 1,513,199 of NW_006238929.1, forward strand.
AGAGGGTGAAGAGGGGGGGGGGGGATCCATAGGAAGTACCTCATCAGCTTCAAGAAATGGCACGCCCACCCATTTGCACAGCGCGGTGATGAGTCCTGGTAGGAAGAAGGCCTTTTTGCTAGCGCGGTAGAACATTTTCCACTCTGAAATGACCTGCGCCCCCACATTTATCTCTATACCCTGTATAGTGCACGCCATCACCAAAGTCCAAGGAAATTTCACGTCGGTACGGTTGCCCGACGGTCGGATCCTCCTGGTAACCAAGTGTAGCCACCTCTTAGCATCCGATGACCAGTCCGTGCTAGTAATGCCCTCCACAGTGGCCCAGTAGACCTGGTCTCGGCGCGTATGCTCGATTAGGGTGTTCCTCAACCAACCCAGATCCATCTCTCTCAGCTTGGCCTCGTACTTCGCATTCAAGACCTCGGGCACCTCTAGCACCTCGTTGATGGTTGTGGCATTAAGGGGAATGTCAACTCCCCGGATACGGATGACGAGGTGAGGATCGTCCCATCACACATTAGGCAAGATGGCGTAGAACTCCCTTACCAAAGTGGAACGTGCATCCGACGGAGCCTTAGTCAATGGAGTCTATCCGAACTCCATCAGGCGAGTATAAAAGACAGGCGTCTTCTCCTCCAACTTGAGTAAAATGAAACCTCTCTCGCAGTAGAATCCTGTATTTCTATTGTCGTGATGCCTTTCCCGACTCGCAGCATCGGGTAACCGAATGAAAGGTAAGTTTTCCTCATTTAGACCTGCCATTTAAAGAGCCTGCAAGAAGTTAAATATACGTTAGAACATCGGGGGATTAAGCAAAATCTGGTTAAAATGAGAAAGGAGAAATTTCTGAATTAAGGGATGCCACTGGTCTGGCATATCCCGCCACAACGGCCAAAATCCCGCTAGAGCGGGATGATGGAGGCTGCCACATCATAATGAAGATCGCCAGAGCGACCTTCTTCTGGGACAAACACCAGGCGCGATCATGGCGCCTCTTCACCCCAAAATCCCTGTTTCGATAGAATTTCAGCAGATCAGAGTATAATAACTACCCTAGAACCCAAATATGCAATTATTTCAGCAAAATAACCCCTAAATAGTGCCCAAATTCGAGTTTTGTATCAAGAGACCCTTCAACTTCCCCCACCCGTATTGGTACTGATTCAACCGTATTTTTTACGAAATCTTTACTCCCAGGACGTTGTGGAGGTGTTGGGGACGTAAGAAAAGGATTCATGCTACGTTATTTTAACCAAACTATCAACTTAAGTTCAATTTTTGAATAACCACCCGACAACCATTTCTAACCAATTAAATAGCAGCATGCAATTGATGTTACTCAAGTATAGAAGTAAAGAGCGTAAGGAATGCGTAAATTACCTGAATTTCGACGTTCGGAAGGGAGTGGTTGAGAGAGTTTCGGGTGTTATGGGAGTGAAGAGGAGGAAAGGAGGAAACAATTCCCCTTCCCCCCTTTCATGTTTCCGATATCCTGCTACAACAGGAGATTTGTCGCCACAGCAGCCCCACCTTAGCGGAAGGGCTGCCTCTCGAGCGGGGTCAGGCTGTAAAATTTGGACGCATTCTTTCGTTGTATGTTGCCTCCAATTTCTTCTAATCCTTTTGGGTATAGTACCATTCGTGTGTCAAAATTTGAAAAGTCACCATCCGTCGTGGTTTCCGTAATGGACTAATTCGGTAGTTAGAAGAGTTCCGAATTTAGAGCGTGTGATGTTCGTGAACTAGTCATTCGGGGACGAACGAGGGGTAAATTGGTATCTATTATAACGACCTGAACCGTCGTTATTTGGAAAAAGCAAAAATTTGGGAAATTCTAGGCCATTGCCCCGCCAGGGCAGGCCAGATGCCGCTAGTGCGGCAGCACCATAGTGGGGCAAGTAGTCGCCAGGGTGGGATAGGTGAGACAGAATGTAAATAACGTGAATTCTTATTTCCTCCTTCTTCCTGAAATACCTAAATTAGTCGTTAAACACCCTAGAAACCCCCAAAAAGTTGCTCCAAGCTTGGGAAAAATGGGGAGAGAGATTTTTAGCGTAAAGATATCGATGGATTGCGGATTTCCGATCAAGACCACCGTCATGAGTCCCAAAAACAAGAATCGAAGACCAAAACTCCGTGCAACTACTTGGCGCCCAGGTAGGCTAGGTTTTATTAATTGAGTAGTTATAAATTTGTGCCCCACTGAGTAGTATGATGATGATCAATGGTAGAATTCATGCGTAGGCCTTCGTGCACCGAACAAAAGATGATTAAATCATAGGAAGAAGCCTTAGGTGCTGAACTAGGGCTGGGTATGGTCGAGTTAATGTTTATATGATATACATCGATGAATAGTTTGTACGTAATGGTTGTAATTGGTTGTTCTTGCTTCATTATGATACCTGTATGTATGTAAATGTTGTATTATTGATCACATTAATTGTAAATGAGAATATATGAATGATGAATTCCATGAATCATGACTTAATTGTATGATTATGTGAATCTACTTTGTGATTGTGATTGTGGCTTGTTGAATGGATCGGGTATTGCGTTCCGACACATTAACTTGGATCGGTTTCCATGCTCCGGCATAATTATGGGATCGGTTGCCACGTTTCGGCATAAACATTGGATCGGGTACCACGTTTCGATATGCTAACAGTTTGGGTTTGGGTTCCATGAGAGAAACAATGACTTGGCATAATTGTATACCTTGAAATTGTGAAGTTGTACGTAGTTCTTAATGGTATTGACATTGCATTGATCTTGAAAGTTAAATGATTATGATGACCTATATATGTTTGTTCTATTATGTTGATTTAACCCGTTATGTATCTCGTTGTTGAATGAAACGGGAAGGGCCAAGGGCCAAGGGCTCAAGGGTTGTTAAGGTTTGAGAGACAAGGGTTGTCTGTATATTTCAAGGGTGAGAAGTGGAGGTAGTGTGCATGTTGTAAATACTTAATTGAATTTCACCTTGGGAAAAGGGGTTCGTAGTTAGTAGTTAGAAGGCTTTATATAATGTACCATGTGGCAAGGACTGGAAATATAAAAGAGAAAGTAAGGTTATGTCGTGGGTGGTTAGTTCAGATGCTTGTAGTTGTATCCGTGAACTTTTCTATGCGTTAAAATGGTTAGGCTATGATCAAAAACCTAGTAAGTAGGTTGAATGGGAAGGTGGTTAGTAGTAAGGGTACTAGTGTAATGTTGAAGTATTCAAAAGAGGGTAAAGGGGGAAAAGCGAGTGGTTTAGGGAATGTTCGTGCTAGTTGATTTCTTATGCTATGCGGTGGGCGTCGGATTGACCGATGATTCCCACCAGTATGTGTGGTTTGTACTGATACTACTCTTGCTATGTCTTTTTGGCATAGTCTGGTTGCAGGTTGGTGATGTTTCATTAGATGAAGACGAAGAATTCTCAAGCAGCTTCTACTTTTCCTTCCGCATGGTGGGAGCTGTGTCTTTTATTTATTATGTCCAGTTTGTACTCTTAGTAGCACTTGTACCTGTTTAGACTAGAATCTTGGAGGTGTTAGTTACTTTACAAATTTTAACCCGAAATTGTTTAAAAATTTTATTTATGAAAACCCTATGATTTCTTTTATCTCTATTTTTCGTTAATCTTCCGCATGTTTTAACTATTGGGATATGCAGTTCTCCTACTTAGGTGTTAGTGTGTAGGTGCCCACACGGCCCGGTGGGTTGGGTCGTGACAGAAGCTTAGTTTAGTAAAGAATTAGTTTTTCTTGTAGCAGTACCTGATAGTACGATTAAATAAATAAATAAAATATGCTTTCTTTAATAATTTAAACTTTTAAATAAGATATTCACTCAGTTGAATATTGTATCAAAGCAAGTAAAAAGTCATCTATAAAAAAACTAAATAAATAATGCTTAAAATAAAAAATAATAAACTTGTAATTCCAATATATACTTGCATCAAATCACTAAATGCAATAACCATGTCATGCATGATCATTTAGTGTAGACTCAACCTCTAATTTGTTACTTTTAAATTAAGTTATTAAAAATCGATATGAATACCATATTGAAGTAAATGTTTTCTTAGGATCGGTTTGGGCATGCGATGTGAAATAATGATTTGATATCAAAATATTCTAAGTGCCGCATCATTAAATCACATTTCTCCATATATTTTCCTATATATAAATATTTTGTGATTACAAACATTCAAATATTCATAATTTTATAAAGATTCACAGGTCCTTAGTAGTAGTAGTTAGTTATTCTTTTATTTATTCTTTCACATGGTAGAGTAATATTTTCACGCCGAGCATGAATCCATTTTTACAAAATTTAAAATGATGATTTATGAATATAAACTTATAGGTCAAGTTTTGCATTAAAAAAATGAAATTAGGGTTTGAAATTTAAAATCATACTTTTTTTTGGAGAAGTTAGTCTCAAATCGCATGTCCAAATATTAATTTTAAATCAAGATATCATAGAGTATGTCCAAATACAAGCTTAGAATAAAAGAGTTGTATGAGAAATATAATTTCACCTCTATTTTGACTACTCAATTAGAAGATAGATGAGTAGAAATAGGGGATTATGTCTTCTAAGAAGTAAAATTTTGGACATGCAATTTCATATCCCAATATGAAATCAGTGTTTGGACATGGGATTTTAAGCTGATTTCATATAATGAGATGAAATCTCAAATTCTCCAAAAATCATGATTTGGAAATTTTCAAATTCAAAAATTGACCCAGAAGTTTAAGTTTTGTAAAAACTACCCACATTTATATCTACTAATCATTTTATTTCATATGTATATAAAATATATAATTCACATCATTACTTTTAAAACCATTTGTATCCCATATAACAATTATTGTTACCAACATAAAATTTATTATTACTTTAAATCAATTCATACTCTACCATTTATATTACCAAATTCATTATTTTTTATTCAAATTTATTTACAAATCAAATTGACCAACAAATGACTCAAAGTAACAATGTTAGTTCATATTCTCTGTCATTTAATTAAAAAAAGCAAGTTCAATGTGAGAAGATTTTCCGTAGTATGTGGGATAATTATAATAAATACTAGACACTACAACTTATATTTAATTTTTTTTAATTGAAATAAAGTTTGGTCAATAAATGTTTTAATATTTTAGAATAGCTTTGTGATAGTATATTATGCAATTTAATAAACTTTTGTTAATTTGTTAAGATTGTATAAAGAAGTGAGACTTTACAAGTTATAGGGTTTTATGATTATGAGAAAACAAACAACATTAAATGTCCAAAGAAAACTTCAACTGCATCTCATAATTTCAAATCATGATTTCATATCACATAGCCAAACGGACCCTAAATATATACATCAGTAACATGTCGTGTATATATATCAACTTACTTAAATATTTCTTATCTGTATATATCTTTTCAAACGTTTTGTACAGATATTATTAATGCAAATATACTAAAATAAATTCATTTCTACTATAGATAATATCATGATTATATTTATGTCAAACAAGCAATTAATGAAGCTTGTTACACACATTATTTAAGAGAGTTTAAACACAACACAAAAAAGAAAAAGAAAATTTTCATTCTTAAGTCTTTAGCAAAAATAAAAAATCAAGCAAATGGCAAACAATTCAAGCTCAAATCCAAGTGGTGATATGATGATAAAATATGATTTATGCCTAAAAAATCATGCTGCTAATTTTGGTGACTATTCAGTTGATGGATGTCGTGAATTTGTGAAGAAGGGTGATGATGGAACTAAAGAAGAATATATTTGTGCTAATTGTGGATGTTTTAGGAGTTTTCATCGAATGAATAGTCAGTCATTGTATCTCCCTCCAATACTTCAATCTCGCTTCTTTCACCCACACGTTAATTCACATGGTGGTGGAAATGCACTAGTTATTTTTCATCCTTTCACGAATCGATTTGTGCCAGTTCGGTACATCAGAAGGCCCATTTTCTACTATTATCCTTGACCTGATAAAATCTTTAGTCCATGAGAATATTCTTTGTGACCCTTGTTTGTGTTATTACTAAGGATGAATATTAGCTAAGAAGCAATCTTTATTTATTAGCATAAAGTTATGTTAATTAATCTCTAGTATGTTTTTTTTACATTAGTAAAAAGAAGGAAGAATTAAAGCTGAATTTTAAAGATTTTTATTTTAATGAATTGTGTCAGTTTTATTTTCATCTGGTTATCCAGTTACTTGATGAGTAAAACTGTGACTTGTTTGATTAATTGCTTTATGCAATATTAGAACGAAGAAAAAGTGGGTAAATTTGTATATTGACTATGAAATGAATATATCATAATGTTTTCTAGCTTTGTCTTCGATTCATTAAATTTTATTTTTTTCTAAAAAATACTTTATAATTCATGTATTTTTAACAAAGTATAAATTCTTTGTTATATTCTTATGAGTTTGTTGTTTAATTATTTAAATTTTTTATTTAGAAAAAAATGTATTTGTTTGGCATTGAAAACATGCTTTTGTTTCTTCATCTGAAAAAAAAATTGATAATAAAATAGCATGTTCATTTTTTTGTCAACTTAATTAGATTTTTATTTAAAAACAAACAAAATATTATCAAATTTTAAAAAAGAATTTAATTCCAAGTAAATTAAATACTAAAAAACTTAATAGGTGTGAATTTTTAATTTTTTCTACGCAACATTCATTAATTTATTAAAGAAAACATCACATACATAAAGTTTTCAGAACGTAAAATACAATACATAAATAAAGTTTTCTTTTTTTCACAAAATATTTTTTAATTTATAAAACATAAGAATTTAAATATTCGGATTTTTTTGTACTAAAGGATGAGTATTTTATTTAGATTTATACGTCACATCCTCCACCATGTTGAATCGAGATTGAATTTTTGCCACTATATTTCTAAAAGATATATGATGACCTAGTACATTTAAGTATTTTTGTCCTATGTCCTAATAGGTGAATATTTTTCATGATATTAGTTTCACAAATAATGACAAAGGAGTAGTCAAATGTATCTTTAATTATTTTATTTTCAAGCTTAGTTTAGTAAAGAATTAGAATTTTTTGTAGCGGTACCTGATAAAACGATTAAATAAATAAATAAAATATGTTTTCTTTAATAATTTAAACTTTTAAATAAGATATTGACTCAGTTGAATATGGTATCAAAGCAAGTAAAAATTCATCTATAAAAAAAATGCCTAAATCAAAAAATAATAAACTTGTAATTCCAATATATATTTGCATCAAATCACTAAATGCAATAACCATGCCATGCATGATCAGTTAGTGTAGACACAATATCTAATTTGTTACTTTTAAATTAAGTTATTAAAAATCGATATGAATACTATATTGAAGTAATTGTTTTCTTAGGATCGGTTTGGGCATGCGATGTGAAATCATGATTTGATATCGAATTTTTCTAAGTGCTGCATCGTTAAATAACATTTCTCCATATATTTTTCCGTAAATAAATATTTTGTGATTAAAAACTTTCAAATATACATAATTTTATAAAGATTCACTGGTCATTAGTAGTAGTAGTTAGTTATTCTTCAATTTAATTCTTTCACATGGTAGAATAATCTTTTCACGCCGAGCATGAATCCCTTTTTACAAAATTTAAAATGATGGTTTATGAATATAAACTTGTAGGTCAAGTTTTTGCATTAAAAAAATGAAGTTAGGGTTTGAAATTTAAAATCATACTTTTTTTTTGGAGAAGTTAGTCTCAAATCGCATGTCCAAATATTAATTTGAAATCAAGATATCATAGCGTATGTCCAAATATAAGCTAGAATAAAAGAGTTGTATGAGAAATATAATTTCACCTCTATTTTGACTACCCAATTAGAAGATATATGAGAAGAAATAGGGGATTATGTCTTCTAAGAAGTAAAATTTTGGACATGCAATTACATATTGCAATATGAAATTGTCACGATCCGAGTCTATAACCTGGACGTGGACGGCACTCAAGAACCATTGCTGGTTCCCAAGCGAACCCTCATCCTGGCTGACTACAAGCGGAAGACTAACTTAAGCATGCAAAAGCCTAAAACTGAATAAAATTCAATTAAACTCAACTTTTACTTAAACTTTAACTCAAATGAAACAACTTAGAAATAAAAATAATATACATAAAATAGGCAACTTAAGTCTTTAAAACATTTAGTAAGATAAATGAATAAACATTCTGAAACTCTACTATCTATCTATGAAGCCTCTAATTGTACAAAGATGGAAGTCGGGACAAGACCCACGACATCCTAACAACTGATATAACTGAAAGGTAAATGAAATCCTCCTGAATCAAGGAGGCTCACCATAGCTAACTCGAACTCTCGGATGTATCAACGAAGCTTCTGTTGATGATCCTGAATACCTGTGTCTACATCATGAGATGATGCAGGTAAAATGGCTCAGTACGTGGAATGTACGAGAATGTAAGAGAAATTCTAAAGCATAAACATAAGCTTGAAACTTGATAAAAAGGAAACATACTTACCTCTTCTCAAACTTACTCAACTCAAGGAATACTCAAAGATACTAAAAACTACTCAACTTACTTAACTAAGAAGTACTCAAGGATAAGATACTCAACTCAAAGATAAGATACTCAACTCAAAGATATGATATGCGACTCTGGGTACTCAACTCTGGATACTCAACTCAATATGACTGAACACATTTCAATATAAATCAATTTAAAACAAGTGCAATATAAGGAAACAAACTGTTTAAAAACATGTTGTCAACTCTGTGTGTATGCAAGGATACAACATAACTCTGAAATGTATGTAAAAATACAAATAACTGTCTATATAAGAATTAATACAATAACTTCTGTGGGAGTTTCTCTAACCGACAACCATCACATAAGAGCTATAGTGATGATACAGCGATCTACCTCACGCTGCCAGCGCATCTTATACCCGGCCAAAGTTATAGGACCTGAACTGCCTAATAGATCCACTAGTCTATTTCGAAAAGGATTCATCTAAAAAGTATGAACCTTTTGTACCCAAGGTGGCTACATGGTTTATGGGTGCTGTGAG
>NW_006238929.1:1522592-1522795 GCF_000226075.1 Solanum tuberosum
CTCAAAGGGGATTAGGAACTCAATACTCAAGACTTAGAACTTGAATAAACTACTCCTCTCTAAGATACTCAACTTATGGAGTTCATGCCGAATTTATGGACATGAACGACTCGACTCAAGGGTCTATATAACAATATGGAACATACGACTCTTCTCATTCTCATACTTACTTCCTCAAAACTTAGTTCAAATCATTTGTTGAT
>NW_006238929.1:1522809-1525230 GCF_000226075.1 Solanum tuberosum
CTTGAACTTTACTCTTAACTCTCTTTTGAATGTGAATTATGAATTCAAGAGTTATGTTTCATGATATGAAGGATCTCGTGATGACAAAGTAGACTCATGAATACATTCTCCTTATTCTCATACTCACTTGCTCGAGTCTTGAAACAAGTTACTGGAAGTTGTAGAAGAGTCAACAAAAGGGCTCAAAGGGACTTTCTTAGAATGTTCGAAAGAATTCTCAAAACTTAACTCTCAACTCTACCTTGAATTTTAATTATGAATTCAAGGTTATGATCATGTTAGGAATGATTTTAGGTGTTTAGAAGTAGCTTAGATTAGTTAGAATCGAAAAGAAATGAAGGTGCACTTTAAACGAACTGAAACGGGGCAACCGACGACAAACTTGATGGGGCAGGTGACCCTGGCGCTATGGGTGGCGCGGGGCACCAGCCCCTAAACTTCAGAGGAGGGTTTGGGGCACTTTGGCTGGCGCATCGCGCCAGTCCCCAACCCAGAAAATCCAACGAATTTTCCTTGTTCTTTTTCTCACCCTAACTCGCCTAGAATCGAACAGTATCTTCCCAATCACTTGGATTCAATTACTTAACATAAGTACACTCTAATATATTCAAAACAACACTCAAATTACTATATTTCATCTCAACAAATCATCAAAACCCCAACACAACAAGATTTAGAATGAACTTCAAGAACACCTACCAAGAACTCATCAAGAACTCAAATCTTTCAACTTCACGAATGAAATTTCGCTGAAAATAACATGATTGGTGTGTGGGTGAACTAACCCAACACAATGGAAGCGTACATACCTCTTAGGGATTAAACCCAATCGCAACAGAACGCAAGACTCTCGACAAACGCTTTGATCATCTCCTCTTTTCTCCTCTTTCTCTTCTTTTCTGTCCTTGAACTCTCAACTAAAACCCTAGGCTAATTTTTGGATTATAAAACTGAAACTAATAGGGCTAGACTCCTAAAATATTACTAAAAATGAATTAAATCTGATTTGGTAAGGAAAAGACCAAAATACTCCTCACTATTTTCGGCTAACTTTCCTTAACTGGATAGCCTAACTTAAAAAGGACATATCTCACTCATCCAAACTCGAAACTTAGCTAACTCGGCGGCGTTGGAAAGATAATTCAAAGGTATTTCCTACATTATCTTGTAGCACGTCTAACTCATCCTATGCTAGGAGTTATGATCATTTCAAGTTGACCCAAAACTCATAACTTACGCATAACTTACAAAATTTTAGATTTTGCTATTGCCAATTTAGTTCTTTTTCGAACTCAAGGTGCTACATCTAGTGAACTTAACACTTAAGAAATTTTAATTCCTTGATAAAATCCTACTCACAATGAAGGATGGTTTAAGTCTTAGCTCAAAAAAATTTTGGGGTGTTACAATATCTCCCCCTTGGGATCATTTGTCCTCGAATGACGACTGGACTGGGTATGGAATGGGTTACTCTTACTAAGGTTTGAGGCTAATGGTACGCTCTCACTATATTCAAGCTTAACCCAAATCCTTAGGTTCAGGTTCTATACCTCTCTATAGGGAATCTCATCCCAAGACCATTACTCCTTACCACCACATTCAAGCTTAGTACTCTAGCAACTCCATGGACTCCTACTAACAAACTCCTTCAGAGCCAACTAATGGTTCTCATTTAAACATTTCTCATAGTAGAACCTCATTCTAATCTTCCTCCTTATTTACAACCTTAGATGGAACTATCACACCATCATCATCAAGATATGATCATTAACCTTCTCTTTCTAACATCACTCCATTACTAAAATGACCTCTGAAAAGATATCTCGCAAACTCTTTGGAACTCATTACTATCTTACTCTCAAACACTTGACTTGATTTCTCATCTTGACATCTCCCCCTTAAGTCTAAAGCTAACACTTGAAAGATATGGACCTATTCCATCATCTCTAACTGGTGTACATCCTCTTTTACTCTAACACTCAAGAGAAGTTTATCTCATGACTACGGAACTCTCCATAAGCAGCTACTAAGACCTCTTTCTACGGTGTTTCTTGATGCTTATCATGACCAATACACTATCCTACGGTATGAGTGTCTACGATCATCGATAATATAGTAACCCAACCAAGGGTTAGGGTCGTGTCCCAAGGGAGCGGTTTTGAGAATTGATAGAAAAATAGAATTTACATTCTAACTAGTCATAGCTAAAGACATTTGCGACTAAAGATATTGTAAATTAAAGGGGGAAACACAAAAGTGTCAAATATCAAAGGGGGTTTTGTAATAAGTATTGAAACAACAAAATAAACAAGAAAATCAAGTATGGGGAAAGGTTCTTGGAATGTGACCGCAATATAAGTTGAGATAAATTATTGGGTACATGCTTTCGATAGGAAATTTGCAAAATAATAGTGACTAGGC
>NW_006238929.1:1525834-1526302 GCF_000226075.1 Solanum tuberosum
TTCACAGATTGTGTTGTGGAGGATTGTTCGGCGACATTAGTCGAGATCGCTGATGATCTCGGCGATCTGCCTTTTGGTCAGCTCATCGCCTTTAGTGCCTTGCCTTTAGCATCCTCGCAATCTGGATCATTGGGCGGTACAGTATTGCTTCGCGGAACTGATCGGCGACTCGCCCGACTGCTCATTTCCTCGCCTTTTGATCCACTTCCTTCAAGGCTTCGCATACTGGAACGAAGGGCGGTTCATGTCGTTTCGGCGACTCGCCACGTTGAACTGGGTGATCCTCAAGATTACATTTCTTGTTCTTTTCAGCCCTATTTGCTCCGTTTTGCGCCTAAGTGTCCATGCTTCCACTAAAACTTCAAATACCTGAAACTTCAGCATTTTAATCAGGTATGGAGATAAAACAAGCATTCAAGGATACTATTTCCATTAAAATAAAGCTCTAAATGAGTCCAATATCAACAC
>NW_006238929.1:1526761-1534378 GCF_000226075.1 Solanum tuberosum
AAGTCACCCTTTTTTGTTTTATTCTCCTCCATGGATTACTTGAAACCCGATTCCCTTGGTACTTTATTCTACTTTTTTTTTTTTTTGAATTGAATTGAAAGGGTTCCATTTTTATGCAATACCATGGGTTAAGGGGGACATTTTTTTTTTTGAACTTCTTGACTTCTCCTTTTCCCTTTCACCACACCCCCAACTTAGGCTTTTAGTTGGCTATTCGCTAAACCACAACTCAAGAGGACTGTAGGTAGTGGTTCAAGTAAGGTCTAGGGTTCATCAAGGTTCTTCAAAAGAAAGGTAAGGCTCAAAGGGTGTTCAAAAGAGTTTCACACGCTGACGGGTAGGCTACAAAAAGAGGTATATGTTAAATTGGTTCACACTCTTCAAAAGTCGCCTAAAATCATCTCAAGAATACACCTTTCTAAATCAATCAGACTAAAGGGGTAAATTCTAGGTTTATTCATGCATTGTTCAAAGTAAGCTAATCACACAAGGCATCGATACTTCAGTCAAACAAGACTAGCCACGTTCGCTAGTGTGCAACGGTCCTCACAAGAAAATCAATTTGATAAACGGCTAATCACAACGAGATGCAAAGAGTTCACATATTGTCTATGCAACTTCATTTGGCCTCATCGTAGCCGTACATTCGTGTTTGTTCAATTGGGAGCACTATTCAATTCATCGGTATTGATCGAAATCGAGACTTAAATTTTTATTTTTGCAAAAGAACAGACACTTTTAACACAAGAGGTGGCGAAAATTTTTCGGAAGGATCAAAATTATTTTCAATTAGAACAACAGGAGCCATGAGCTCAAACATCCACAGAAAAGTAGTATTTAAAACACAAATTAAAGCAAACAACCCAAATATATACAAAACAAAACATGTATGTCAACACAAAAGGTGTGGGCCTCAGCTCACCATAAATAAAAGCAGTTGTCCTCAAATGCGAATAATAAGTGTTGAATGGGAATCGATAAAGTAAACCAGTTGACCCAGAGATATTCAGATCAACTAGATGCAAATGAGTTTAGATTTCTCAAAAAATAACTCAGGGTGTTGAAAGACCAACTTTGTGTGAAGATGCTCTGCTGCCACGCAATCCACAATTGAGCACAATTTAGCAACGCGAATACTCTAATAATACATGAAATATAAAACTAGTGTGCAAGTGTGAGTTAGGGCATATGAAAAAGTGAGGCAAGCAATAAATCGGACACTTTGAAACCGTTGCTTGGAGAACTTTCAAGTTATCGCCTATTCAGTGACATTAATTATACTAGCCTATTCAGTCGGCGACACGCCAAATATTTAACTTCCTCGCGAAAGATCACAGGATCTCTAGTTGCAGGTGAGTCCGAATGGCGGTTTGCATTGTGCTCGCCTACAAGGTCGGCGATTCGCCGCTAAAATTTTTCAAAGTGCGCCAAGTATTACAAACTCCAAACCCAGACTGGGATAGTTGAAACGGCGGTTAATAGTGCGATCACCGAACTAGTCCGCAGTTCACCAAAGATGTCCTAAGTTTGCCGATACCTCTTGCGTGTCGCTGAATGGACTTGTGGTGTGCCTATTTTCACTGTTCGTTCACTATCCACGCTTCTATCTGCACAATCGACACATTATTATTTTATCAAACAGATATAATAGGTAAGAACTTGGGTTGCCTCCCAATAAGCACATTATTTAACGTTGTGGCTTGACGTAGGAATACTATCAAGCATCCTCCCAGATATAATTCTTCAACTAAAGCGATTTCCTGGCAGTCCCCAAGGTATAACTTCAAACGTTGTTCGTTAATTGTAAATGGGGGTCCCTCTTTACCTTCAACTTCTATGGCTCCATTGGCGAACACTCGTGTCACTCTGAAAGGCCCAGACCATTTGGATTTTAGCTTTCCTTGGAATAGCCTTAGTCGTGAGTTGTACAATAACATCCAATCTCCCACGTTGAATTCCCTCTGGACTATCCGTGTGTCATGCCATTTCTTCATTTTCTCTTTGTAAATGGCTGAGCTGTCGTAAGATCTAAGCCTGAACTCATCTATTTCATTCAACTGGTCCAACCTCTCCCTTGAACCCTTTGTCCAATCTAAATTCAGAGCTTTCAATGCCCATAAGGCTTTGTGTTCTAGCTTAACAGGTAAATGGCATGATTTACCAAAAACTAGCTGATATGGGGACATTCCTATAGGTGTCTTATAAGCAGTCCGATATGCCCACTCGGCAAGCTTTCTAGACCAGTCGGATCTGCTGCCGTTTACTGTCTTTGATAGAATGCTTTTGATCTCACGATTTGACACCTCAACTTGCCCGCTCATTTGGGGATGATATGGAGTGGCGACTTTGTGTTTTACTCTGTATTTGCTCAATGCACTACAAAACCACTTATTGCAAAAATGCAACCCTCCATCACTAATGATTGCTCTTGGAGTGTCAAACCGTGCAAAGATGTAACATTTCAAAAATTGGACAACGCTTCTTCCTTCATTATTCGGGAGTGCAACGGCCTCCACCCATTTGGACACATAGTCCACAGCTACTAAGATATACTTGTTTCCAAATGAGCTGACAAATGTGCCCATGAAATCGATTCCCCACACATCGAATAGTTTGATTTCCAAAATAGGTGTAAGGGGTAACTCGTGCCTTCTTGACACTCCGCCTTACTGTTGACATTGAGGACATCTTTTTGCAAAATCGTGGGCATCTTTGTAAAGAGAAGGCCAATAATAACCACTTTGGAGAATCTTAGTTGCAGTATGGTTTCCACTATGATGACCTCCGACTGGGGATGTGTGGCAGGCATAGAGGATCTCTGTTGATTCTTCTTCCGGAACACACCTTCTTATGACATGATCAACACATTCTCGAACTAAGTATGGCTCGTTCTAGAAGTATCTTTTAACATCAAATAGAAACCTCTTTCGTTGGTAAGAGTTTAACTCATCAGGAATCAACCCACATACGATGTAGTTTGCAAAGTCAGCATGCCATGGCACGTGTGTGAGTGACAGTGCGAATATCTAATCATTTGGGAATGAGTCATTTATTCCCTTTTCCTGCTCAGTACTTGCTTTACTCTCTAGCCGCGATAGGTGATCTGCAACTTGATTTTGCCAACCTTTCCGATCTTTTACCTCAAAATTGAATTCTTACAAGAGTAGCACCCATCTTATCAATCTTGGCTTCACATCCTTTTTTGCCATGAGGTATCAAAGTGATGCATGGTCTATATGAGCAACTACTTTAGTGCCTCGCAAGTATGCCCGAGACTTTTCGAAAGCATAGACCCCAGCTAGCAACTCTTGTTCAATGACTGTGTAATTTTGCTGGGCACTATTTAGAGTCTTTCTTGCGTAATAAATTGGGTGAAACAGTTTGGTACGCTTTTGTCCCAATACTACACCTAATGCCATCCCACTCACATCACATATTACTTTGAATGGTTTTGACAAATTGGGGCTGATGATAATTGGTGTGGATATCAATTTCTCCTTCAAACATTTAAATGTTGCCATACAAGCGTCATCAAAGTAGAATTTCACTTCCTTCTCTAAGAGTTTGCATAGCGGTTGTGCAATCTTTGAGATATCCCTAATGAATCTTTGGTAGAAACCTGCATGGCCCAAGAAACTGCGAATCCCCTTTATTGAGATCGATGGTGGTAGTTTCTTAATAACCTCAATTTTTGCTTTGTCAACTTCCATCCCTTGTTGCGACACTTTATGTCCAAGAACAATGCCTTCTTTCACCATGAAATGACATTTCTCCCAATTTAGGACTAGATTAGTTTCCACACACCTTTGGAGCACTCGCTCTAAATGTGTCAAGCATTCTTCAAATGTTTCCCCCGTGACTGAGAAATCATCCATGAAGACTTCCAGAGAGTCCTCAACCATATCCGCAAAGATGGACAATATGCATCATTGAAAAGTTGTCTGTGCATTCCAAAGTCTGAATGGCATCCTTTTGAATGCAAAGGTCCCATAAGGGCATGTGAAAGTGGTTTTCTCTTGATCTTTTGGTGTGATAGATATATGGTTGTATCCGGAGTATCCATCCAAAAAACAATACCACCCTCTCTCTGATAACCTGTCAAGCATCTGGTCCATGAAGGGCATTGGAAAATGGTCCTTTTCAGTCCATGAATCTAGCTTTAGATAATCCATGCACACCCTCCATCCCGTTACAGGTCTAGTCGGCATAAGCTCTCCTTTAGTATTTGGGACCACTGTTATGCCACCCTCTTTTGGTACGCATTGCACTGGGCTAACCCATTTGCTGTCTGAAATCAGATAGATTACTCCTGCATCAAGCCACTTGATGATCTCTTTTTTTACTACCTCTTGCATCGGGGGGTTCAACCTTTGCTGATGCTCAACACTGGTTTTGCATTCACTGTCCAGCCGAATCTTATGGGTGCAGATACCGGGCAGGATGCCCACGATATCAACTATGGTCCATCCGATAGCTTTTATGTGCTTCTGTAGTACTTCAACAAGCACTTTTACCTGCCCTTCACTCAGATTTGCTGCAATAATCATTGGCAGAGTGTTGTTAGTTCCCAAAAAGACATACTTGAGATGGGATGGGAGTACTTTCAATTCTAGAGTTGGCGGCTCTTCAATTGATGGCTTTGCAGGTGGGCTGCATCGGTTTCTTAGGTCGATATCCAACTTAATTGGATTTCATGCATATGCTTCTAACCCTATTAGGACTGCGATCATTTCATCATATTCCTGAATTTCTGATTTGTCATGATTTGCAAGTATTGACTCAAGAGGCTAATTATTGCGTAGCAGATGGCTCTCATTTGGCACTGCCTCATCTATAACATCTTCAGTAGACACTACATGGATATCACTTGGTTGTTTCATGGATTTGCAGATGTTGAAAGTTACCTCATCGTCATTCACACGGAATTTCAACTTGCCGCTTTCAACATCCACTAATGCTCTACCGGTTGCTAAGAATGGCCTTTCCAAAATAATGGGGGCCTCAACATCAATGTCACAGTCTAAAATCACAAAATCAGCTAGAAATATGAACTGATCTACTTTGACCAAGATATCCTAGAGGATTCCAACAGGATGCTTGATCGATCGATCTGCCATGAGAAATCTCATTTAGTTGCCTTTGGTTCTCCCAATCCAAGTTGCTTGTATATGGCGTATGGCATCAGGTTGATGCTTGCTCACAGGTCACATAATGCCTTGGAAAATTGGAGCATTCTAATAGTACACGGGATGGTGAAAGCACCAGGGTCTTCTCTTTTAGTGATTAACTCATTTGTCATGATCGCACTGCAACTATGAGGCACTTCAATCGTTTCATAATCCAAGATCCTCTTCTTGGTGACTAACTTTTTCATGAATTTAGCATACCCGGGCATCTCTAGCAATGCTTCCACCAAAGGAAGGTTGATGGACAACTTCTTGAACACAGACAAGAATTTTTTAAACTTCTCATCTTCATTCTTCTTTTTCAAATGCTAGGAAAAAGGTGGAGGTATTTTGGGTAAGGGTTGTATTCTTTTTTGAGTTTCATTGTGCTAATTCATTTCTTCTTGTGCTTTCTTGCCTATGTTTTGATGATCGGTAATTTCTGCTTCTTCCCTACCTTGATTTTCCTCACGTTCTTCTCGTTCATTACATATCGCTACCTTCTCGCTAGGGGTAACTACAGCCAGCTCTCCTTCCTTATTTTCCTTTGGCATCTTGGTTGTTAGTTGGGTCGATAGGAGATTCAATTGACCTTCCAGCATCTTGATGGCATTATCATGAGAGTTCACCTTACTATTTTTTGAAGAAAAATCATCTCTCATTCCTTTTAGCAAATCATCAGAGCCTTCAACTTTCTCAAGAATTCATGTCAATAGATCATTCACCCTAGGGCTGTTGTCACTCCCCCTTGATGTCGGGCTATCACTCAATTGAGTTTGGTATTCTTCATGATTGTTATGCTCAGTCCACTCTTGGAAATATCACCTAGGTCCTTCACCTCTAGGGTGGTTCCAACCTTGATTTCCAACCCGCGGCTGATAGTGCGGGTGGAAACCCTTCTCATTCTTTCTGTGGTTCCAACCTTGATTCCCTCCCGATTTCAAATTATCGGAAAAACAACCCCCCCTCTGCGCGAAATACTGCACAGTTGCCTTTCATGTGCTCTTGTAAATCTTCCATTTGAGACAACATTTTTTTGATGTTTTCATCCCTCTATTTTTCTTTATCGAGTTGTTCTTGCATCAGCTTGAAACACAAAGGGGAAACTTGATCTTCTTTGGTGTAACAAGCTTGATTTACTCTCGCCTTACCATCTAGGAGAAATGAGGCCACCTCAAAGGGTTGTAGCATTAGGCCGCCTTGAACCAATTGATCAGCTATCCCTTTGTTGACTGAATCAAGACTTCGGTAAAAAAAATTGGAGTAGCAACTCACTTGGCAGCCCATGTGTTGGACATTTTCGCATAGACCTTTTATATCTAATCCACGACTCATGAATTGGTTCACTCGGTTTTTGTTTGAAATTCTGAATGTCATCCCTCAACTTCATCATTTTGACGGGGTAAGAATCTATTGTGGAAAGTTGTGACTAATTCTTTCCATGATGTGATAAAGCTTTTGGGAAGCTCAAACAACCACGTAGTGGCTGCTCCTGTCAGTGACAATGGGAATAATCGAAGCTTGATGGCTTCTTGTGACCAATTTTTGAATGACAACGGATCACATTCGTCCAAGAAGCTTTGGATTTTTTTATGTGAGTCTTCATGATCTAATCCTCCGTATAGGCCCCTTGAATGTATGAGATGGAGTTTTGTGCTAGTGACTTCAAAATTTCCATTTCCACCACCCTGCGGCAAACGAATTGCACCTACATCATCAACGTCATCTCGGTGCAAGTCAATATTCAATGGGTTGTTTGCGTGGCAACTGTCCCCCAAGTCCTCACTCATAATTTCTATTTTCAACACAAACAAGCAAAGCAAAGCTAAAAATTAAGTTAGTAAACCTAAAACTAAGAAAAACAGAAATTCTTGCCAATGATCCTTGGGATCACATACAATCAAAAACTCAAAGAAAAACAAAAATAAGAGTAAAATTAATAATCTACGATTAATAAGACGGAAATTCTAGTGAACTAAAAATTCTCAACTAACACCACTCCCCGGCAACGACGCCATTTTGATGCTTATCGTGACCAACGACACTATCCTACGGTATGAGTGACTACGATCGTCCATAATATAGTAACCCAACCAAGGGTTGGGGTCGTGTCCCAAGGGAGCGATTTTCAGAATTGATAGAAAAATAGAATTTACATTCTAACTAGTCGTAGCGAAAGACATTTGCGATAAAAGACATTGTAAATTAAAGGGGGGGACACAAAAGTGTCAAATATCAAAGGGGGTTTTGTAACAAGTACTAAAACAACAAAATAAACAAGAAAATCAAGTATGGGGAAAGGTTCTTGGGATGTGACCGCAATATAAGTTGAGATAAATTGTTGGGTACATGCTTTCGATAGGAAATTTGAAAAATAATAGTGTCTAGGCTAAGCTTTAAATGGAAATAAGTTCCTTCTCGGGCAACTTACCCCGTTTCAAATGCATTCCTC
>NW_006238929.1:1534670-1535794 GCF_000226075.1 Solanum tuberosum
TTAGCCACTCATCAAGAAATAAGAAATTGTACCTAACATGATAATGAAATCAATTGGGTATAAGAAATTAAACCTTACATTAAGCAAAGGGAAATGAATAGAGAAGACCCACTTCCAACTTGGAGAAGAAAAACTCCTTTCTTCAAGTCTCCACAAAACCCTCTCCAAACTTGAGAGAAAAATATCAGCTAAAGTATGTTCTAAAGTGAAAACAATAATAATAATTGTTCTACACTAAGACTACTATAGTTTTCACAGATTGTGCTGCGGAGGATTGTTCGGCGACATTAGTCGAGATCGCCGATGATCTCGGCGATCCGCCTTTTGGTCAGATCATCGCCTTTAGTGCCTTGCCTTTAGCATCCTCACATTCTGGATCATTGGGCGGTACAGTATTGCTTCGCAGAACTGATCGGCGACTCACCCGACTGCTCCTTTCCTCGCCTTTTGATCCACTTCCTTCAAGGCTTCGCGTACTGGAACGAAGAGCGGTTCATGTCGTTTCGGTGACTCGCCACGTTGAACTCGGCGATCCTCAAGATTCCATTTCTTGTTCTTTTCAGCCCTATTTGCTCCGTTTTGCGCCTAAGTGTCCATTCTTCCACTAAAACTTCAAATACCTGAAACTTCAGCATTTTAATCAGGTATTGAGATAAAACAAGCATTCAAAGACACTATTTCTATTAAAATAAATTCCTAAATGAGTCCAATTTGTAGACTCATCATTTCTCTTAACCTCTTCTGATTACATACCCTCTCGGTACACCTCTTAATGCTCTAGTTACTCTTGTGACTTAGCCACACTTCGCTGTCATTATCTAAATGTTAGGGTCTCTCACCTGTACCACTCATATTCATTGCAGCAACATCTCAATTCCTTACCTACTCTATGTCAAGTCTACTAGATCAAATCTCAAGACTAACATCATCACCCTCATGTTGTCATTTTTTCGATCATAATACTCATCTCAAATTCAAGCTTAATGCTCATTACTAAACCCGAATATCAATACGGTTGCTTGCCTACCACACATACTTTATTATTTGATCAGTTTTATAACCTTCTAAACATCATGACCCTCTCAAACAAATCATAAGCCTAGCTTAGATCTATCACTTCATAA
>NW_006238929.1:1536527-1536816 GCF_000226075.1 Solanum tuberosum
GCTCTATTGCACGATTAAGAGTATGAAAGAAGGGAAACTTTTCTAAAATGTCTGTAGTACCTCGTTTATAGAAGTGGGGCCCTCACAACTATAAACAAGACCAAACCGACATGACTTCATAGACACCCTAGGACACTTGAATTCTGTGCTCTGATACCAAGTTTGTCACAACCCGAGCTAACACACTAAGTGTGGCTGGCACTCGAGAATCATTGTTGGCTCTCAAGTGAACCCTCATCCTGGCTGACTACAAATGGAAGACTAACTCAAGCATACAAAGCTTAAAACT
>NW_006238929.1:1537165-1538145 GCF_000226075.1 Solanum tuberosum
CTCCTGTTGATGATCCTGAATACCTGTGTCTGCATCATGAGAAAATGCAGGCCAAATGGCTCAGTATGTGGAATGTACGAGCATGTAAGAGGAATTCTAAAGCAAAACATAAGCTTGAAACTTGATAAAAAGGAAACATGCCTACCTCTTCTCAAACTTACTCCACTCAAGGAATACTCATGGATACTCAAAACTACTCAACTTACTTAACTCAGAAGTACTCAAGGATAAGATACTCAACTCAGAGATAAGATACTCAACACAAATATATGATATTTGACTCTGGGTACTCAACTTTGGATACTCAACCCAATATGACTGAACATATTTCAATATAAAGCAATTTAAAACAAGTGCAATATAAGGAAACAAATTGTTTAAAAATATGTTGTCAACTCTGTGTGTATACTAGGATACTACATATCTCTGAAATGTATGTAAAAATACAAATAACTGTCTATATAAGAATACAATAACTTCTGTGGGAGTTTCTCTAACCGAAAATCAGCACATAAGAGCTATAGTGGTGATATATCGATCTACCTCATGCTGCCAGCGCATCTTATACCCGGCCAAAGGTATAGGACCTGAAATGCCTAATGGATCCACTAGTCTATTTCGAAAAGGATTCAACTAAAAGTATGAACATTTTCTACCCATGGTGGCTACATGGTTTTATGGTGACGTAAGTTATCTGAACTCATGGTCGTCCCCAATTCGGTGCTCAATACTACAACCAAAATATACTAGCTCTTGTGTTTTAAAAACTTCAAACTTTACTCTTTACTCTTTACTCAACTCAAAACTTAAGTCTTAAAACAAAGTTAAAACGTTTGTAAAAGACTTCTTAAAATATGGTTCATGCCGAATTATGGACGTGAACGACTCAATGCAAGGTTTTCAATAACCATAGATAGAACTCAAATACTTGGAACTCAAGAACTTCAATGATACTACACATTTCAAGAATGCTCAACTTA
>NW_006238929.1:1538260-1545842 GCF_000226075.1 Solanum tuberosum
ATATTCAACTCAAGGACTCAAAGATATTTCTCAAAAGGGATTAGGAACTCAACACTTAAAGGCTTAGAACTTGGAGATATTACTCCTTTCATAGATACTCAACCTCTGGAGTTCATGCGGAATCTAATAGCATAAACGACTTGACTCACATATCTACATAACATTATGGAACTCATGATACAACTCTTCTCATTCTCATACTTACTTCCTCAAAACTTAGTTCAAATCAATAGTTTATCTCAAAGGATTCACCATTGAACTCAAAGACTTTCTTGAACTCTACTCTTAACTCTCTCCTGAATGTGAATTATGAATTTAAGAGTTATGATTCATGTTATGAAAGATCTCATGACGACAAAGTAGACTCATGAGTACATTCTCCTCATCCTCACACTCACTTGCTCAAGTCTTGAAACAAGTTACTAGAAGTTGTAGAAAACTCAACAAAAGGACTCAAAGGGACTTTCTTAGAATGTTCGAAAGAATTCTCAAAACTTAACTCTCAACTCTACCTTAAATTTGATTTATGAATTCAAGGTTATGATCATGTTAGGAATGATTTAGGTGTTTGAGTAGCTTAGATTAGTTAGAATCGAAAAGGAGCGAATATGCACTTGAAACGAACTCAAACGGGGAAACTAACGATAAACTGGATGGGGCAGGCGACCCTGGCGCTATGGGTGGCGCGGGGCACCAGCTCCTAAACATCAGAGAAGGGTTTGAGGCGCTCTAGCTGGCGCATCGCGCCAGGCCCCAACCCAGTTCGACGACTTTCTTTGCTCGTTTTCTCACCCTAATTCGCCTAGAATCGAACGGTTTCTTCCCCAATCACTTGGATTCAATTACTTAACAAAAGTACACTCTAATATACTCAAAACAGCACTCAAATTAATAAATTTCATCTCAAGAAATCATCAAAACCCCAACACAACAAGATTTAGAATGAACTTCAAGAACACCTATCAAGAACTCTACAAAAATCATTATTTGGAAATTTTCAAATTCAAAAATTGACCCAGAAGTTTAAGTTTTGTAAAAACTACCACATTTATATCTACTAACCATTTATTTCATATGTATATAAAATATATAATTCATATAATTACTTTTAAAACCATTTATATCTCATATAACAATTATTGTTACCAACATAAAATTTATTATTACTTTAAATCAATTCATACTCTACCATTTATATTACCAAATTCATTATTTTTTATCAAATTTATTTACAAACCAAATTGAACAACAAATGACTCAAAGTAACAATGTTAGTTCATATTCTTTGTCATATAATTAAAAAAAGTAAGTTCAATGTGAGAAGATTATCCATAGTATGTGGGATAATTATAATAATTACTAGACACTACAACTTATATTTAGTTTTTTTTTTAATTGAAATAAAGTTTGGACAATAAATGTTAATATTTTAGAATAGCTTTGTGATAGTACATTATGCGATTTAATAAACTTTTGCTAATTTGTTAAGATTGTGTAAAGAAGTGAGACTTTACAAGTTATAGGGTTTTATGATTATGAGAAAACAAATAACATTAAATGTCCAAAGAAAACTTCAACTTCATCTCATAATTTCAAATCATGATTTCATATCAGATAGCCAAACGGACCCTAAATATATACATCAAATTAATAGATGTATAACATGTCGTGTGTATATATATATATTAACTTACTTAAATCATTCTTATCTGTATATATCTTTTCAAATGTGTTGTACATATAGTATTAATGCGAAATTACTAAAATAAATTCATTTCTACTATAGATAATATCATGATTAGATTTATGTCAAACAAGCAATTAATGAAGCTTGTTACACATTATTTAAGAGAGTTTAAATGCAAAACAAAAAAGCAAAACAAAATTGTCATTCTTAAGTCTTTAGCAAAAAATAAAAATAAAGCAAATGGCAAACAATTCAAGATCAAATCCAAGTGGTGATATGATTATAAAATATGGTATATGCCTAAAAAATCATGCTACTAATTTTGGTGACTATTCAGTTGATGGATGTCGTGAATTTGTGAAGAAGGGTGATGATGGAACTAAAGAAGAATATATTTGTGCTAATTGTGGATGTTTTAGGAGTTTTCATCGAATGAATAGTCAGTCATTGTATCGCCCTCCAATACTTCGATCTCTCTTCTTTCACCCACATGTTAATCCACATGGTTGTGGAAATGCGCCGGTTAGTTTTCATCCTTTCATGAATCGATTTGTGCCAGTTCAGTACATCAGAAGGCCCGTTTTCTACTTCTACTATTATCCTTGACCTGATAAAATCTTCAGTCCATGAGAATGTTCTTTGTGGCCCTTGTTGGTGTTATTACTAAGGATGAATATTAGCTAAGAAGCAATCTTTATTTTATTAGCATAAAGTTATGTTAATTAATCTCTAGTATATTTTTTTTATATTAGTAAAGAGAAGGAAGAATTAAAGCTAAATTTTTAAAGATTTTTATTTTAATGTATTGTGTCAGTTTTATTTTCATTTGGTTATCTAGTTACTTGATGAGTAAAACTGTGACTTGCTTGATTAATTTCTTTATGCAATATTAGAACGAAGGAAAAGTGGGTAAATTTGTATATTGACTATGAATATATCATAATGTTTTCTAGCTTTGTCTTCTATTCATTAAATTATTATTTTTTGCAAAAAATACCTCATAATATAAGTATTTAAAAACGTATAATTTTTTTGTTATATTCTTATGAGTTTGTTGTTTAACTATTTAATTATTTTTATTTTGAAAACAATGTATTTGTTTCACATTGAAAACATGCTTTTGTTTCTACATCTGAAAAAAAAAATTGATAATAAAATAGCATGTTCATTTTTTTGTCAACTTAATTAGGTTTTTATTTAAAAACAAACAAAATATTATCAACTTTTAAAAAGGAAATTAATTCCAAGTAAATTAAATATTAAAATACTTAATAGGTGTGAATTTTCAATTTTTTTGCACAACATTCATTAATTTATTGAAGAAAAAATCACATACATAATGTTTTTTCAGAGCTTAAAATACAATACATAAATAAAGTTTTCTTTTATTTACAACACATTTTTTAAATTTATAAAACATAAGAATTTAAATATTTGGATTTTTTTCTACTAAAGGATGAGTATTTTATTTATATTGATACGTCACATCTTCCACCATGTTGAATCAAGATTGAATTGTTGCCACTATAATTTTAAAAGATATACGGTGACCTATTACATTGAAGTCTTTTTGTCCTATGTCCTAATAGGTGAATGTTTTTCATGCTATTAGTTTCACAAATAAGGACATAGGAGTAGTCAAATGTATCTTTAATTATTTTATTTTCAAGCTTAGTTTAGTAAAGAATTAGATTTTCTTGTAGCAGTACCTAATAGTACGATTAAATAAATAAATAAAATATGCTTTCTTTAATAATTTAAACTTTTAAATATGATATTCACTCAGTTGAATATGGTATCAAAGCAAATAAAAAGTCATCTATAAAAAAACTAAATAAATAATGCCTAAATTAAAAAATAATAAACTTGTAATTCCAATATATATTTGCATCAAATCACTAAATGCAATAACCATGCCATGCATGATCAGTTAATGTAGACTCAACCTCTAGTTTGTTACTTTTAAATTAAGTTATTAAAAATCGATATGAATACCATATTGAAGTAAATGTTTTCTTAGGATTGGTTTAGGCATGCGATGTGAAATCATGATTTGATATCGAAATATTCTAAGTGTCGCATCGTTAAATCACATTTCTCCAAATATTTTTCTATAAATAAATATTTTGTGATTACAAACTTTCAAATATACATAATTTTATAAATATTCACTGGTCATTAGTAGTAGTAGTTATGTCACGCCCCGAGCCTACACCCTGGGTGGGACTGGCACTTGAGAACCATTGTTGGATCCAAGCGAACCCTTGGCCTAAGGATTATTACAATGATCAAATGCACTTACTCAATTGTTAAATAAAATAACTTAGAATGTTTAAAAGTCAACATTCAACTTGGCCAAAATGGCAACTCAAGTCTTAACATAAGATAATGACAATGAAAAACTACAGGACTAACATCTGACTGTCTATGAAGCCTCTAAAACAACTGAGATGGATATCGGGACAAGACCCCCAATCATCCTCACAAATGAAATACTAAAAAGTAAATGATAACAAAGGAGCACTCTGGAAAGTAAGAAGGCTCACCAACTGACTTTGAATGCACAACTAGATCAATGAGGCGCTGGATGATGATCCTGGTTACCTGTGTCTGCATCATAATAAGATGCAGGCCAAATGACATCAGTACATTGAATGTATGAGTATGCGAGGGGAATTCTAAAACAAGACATAAGCTTGAAAGGAACTGGAGAACTTACCTGGCTCAACTCAACTCAACATAACTGAACTCATTTCAATATAAAACAGTTTAAAACAAGTGCAATATAAAGAAAAGTTGTTTAAAACATGACGTCAACTCTGTATATATGCAAAGATACATATGACTCTAAAATGTATGTAAAAATACAATAAACTGTGTATAGAAGAATACAATTACTTCTGTGGAGTTTCTCTAATCGATAACCATCACGTAAGAGCTATTGTGATGATACAATATTTTGCCTCACGCTGCCAAGGCCGTCCTTTACCTTGCCGAGAGTATAGAACCTGAACTACTAAGTAGATCCACTAGACTATGCTAAAAATCACTAAAGGAATCATCTAAAAAGTATGACCCTTTTCTACCCATGATGGCTACATGGTTTATGGGCTGTGAGTTGTCTGAACTCTCCTCCATATCGGTGCTCATTACTACTCCCAAAAAAATATAACACTAGCTCTTATGTTTAAAAACATACTTTTTTCTATGGTTTGAGATAATTGCTCAAAAACTTAGCTCAAAGGCTATCTTGGAAATCAAAGTTTCCTCTTTTGCTTAAGTGTGAAAGCACTTACTCTTTTCTGAAAACTAGCACAAAGGCTTTTTGGAAATCAAGGTTTCATTTTCTTGTTTAAATGTGAAAATATTTTAAACTCTTCGGGAATACATAGTACCCATATACTTTGAAGAAATGAAATTGAACTTTACTCTTTACTCAACTCAAAACTCAAGTCTTAAAACAAGGTTAAATCATTTGTAAAAGACTTTTGGAAAACTCTATGAACTTCTCTTGACTTGGCTCTTAACTTCTCTTGACTTGACTCTTAACTGATCCTTGAATTTAATTATGGATTCAAGTATTGAGATTTGTGATAGGAAAGATCCCATGATGTTTAGGAGTGTTTTTAGATAGTTAAACACTAGAAAAGGTCAAGAAATCACTGTCTAGAAGCAAGTCCGCGATGCGGAGATGCATTTAATTATCGGAAAAGGGTCAAATCTACCCATGTACTATTAGAAATAGTTTATATATACCCTTCGTTATACTTTTTGGTCATATATACCCCTCCCGTCATATTTTGTTACATATATACCCCTAATTTTAATAGAATGAAAAATATCAGCTTAAAAATCAAATAACTCATCCCTAATTTTAATTACCCAATTCCTTTGAAACCCACCCATTTAAAACCCATTTTCCAGGTGACCCACCTTCAACCAAATCCAATTGCACAAGTCATCTTCTTTATCTAAAACCTCCATTAAAATCAGCCACAAAAGCTCACTGTGAAACTAAAGGAGGAAGTTAAACCTCCATTAAAATCAACCACAAAAGCTTACTTTGAAACTAGAGGAGGAAGTGAGAAGCATTGCTTCCATTTTTATTTTTTAACTAGGATAAAGTAATTTTATTAATATTAGCAGTACGAAGGGAGTACTCCATAAGTAATATAATTTCAACACACCAGATGCTAAATCTCCACACCATCTCCTTTGACTGTAATTTCTCACTATAAGCTTCAATATCAATTTTTCTTAAAAGGTATTTGCATCATTTGTGTTACAAAAAATTTTCCATTTTATATTGTGGGATGCTCTTGCTGGTGTTAGTTGCCAAAAGTTGAGGATTCAGTCTAGATGGTATTAGCTTTTCACTTCTTCCTTGAGTTTCACAATGACCTTTCACGGTGGTTGAGGCTTGATTTTAATGGAAATTTTAGATAAAAAAGATGACTTAAGGAAATGGGTTTCTTTGAAGGTGGGTCAGTAGGAAATGGGTGGGTTTCGAAGGAATTGGGTAATTAAAATTGGGGATGGGTTATTTGATTTTTAAGCTGACATGTGTTATTTTGTTAAAATTAGGGGTATATATGTAACAAAGTATAACGGGAGGGGTATATATGACCCGAAAGTATAACGAAGGGAATATATAAACTATTTCCAATAGTATAGGGGTATATTTGACCCTTTTCCGTTTAATTATTTAGTCGCGAAATAAATTTTGAGGCAGAATGGTATGTGACCACTCTGCAACGCGGAGCAATTTTGTCAATCTTGAGGAACAGGTCCGCCCAGATTCTGCCGACTTGTTCCTTCTTCGTTTTCTAACCCCAATTCGCCTAAATTCAATTATTTTTCTCAAATCCTCTTTAAATTCAGATACCTAACATATGTACACAAGAATCTAATCAAACACAACTCTAAAATTGACCTTAAACTCTCAAGAACTCCTCGATCTCATCCCAAATTCAAGAACGAAAGTAAATTCAAGAACACACATCAAGAAATTCAAACATTCAACTTTTAGGACGAATTCATGCTGAATTAAAAATGTTTGGCGTGTGGGTGAACGAACCCAATGTTGTGTGAACTCATATACCTCGTAGGGATCATTCCTTGATAAAATCCACAAGCAATTCTTGAAGAACTTGACGATTCTTGCTCCTTCTCCTTCGTTCTCTTCTTCTTTTCTCTTTTCTAAAACCCTAACTCAATATCGTAAAAGTGTAAACTAAATCTATCAGTTTAGACCCCAATTAATTACCAAAAACGAAATTAAGTCATGTGGTATAGAAAAGACCATAATGCCCTTCTAAAATCTGGGTTAAACTTTCCTTATTTGAACAACCCAACTTTAAATGGGTATATCTCACTCATACGAACTCGACATCGCGCAAACTCGGCGGCGTTGGAAAGATTATTCCAAGATCTTTCCTATGATATCTGGAAAAACGCCTAACTCATCCTGAGGTAGGAGTTATGGTCGTTTGAAGTTGACCAAAAATCCAACTTAACATACTTAACAAATTTCCAGATTATTTTTATATTCTTTCCAAAAATGACTATTTCCACTTTTTAACTTCTTTCTAGTTCTTTCTAGTTATGGGGTGTTACAATATCTCCCCCTTGGGAATATTCTTCCTCGAATGAGGTTACTCTTAGTAGGCTAAGGGTGTAACATCTAACATTCAGCACAAAACACCCAACAAGCAATGCAAACACAACATGCAATCTCATAATTAAAGAGTACTAAGAATAGAATTAGTACCTTGATCTGGAATTTCTCCAGTTTCATAGAGATGTGGATATATATTCTTCATATCTTCCTCAGCTTCCCAAGTAGCTTCCTCAACAAATTGGTTCCTCCAAAGGACTTTGACTGATGCTACTTCT
>NW_006238929.1:1546042-1551994 GCF_000226075.1 Solanum tuberosum
CTGCGGATTCAAAGAGATATGGATATCTCTTCTTCATGTCTTCTTCGGCTTCCCAAGTTGCTTCCTCAACAAATTGGTTCCTCCAAAGAACTTTGACTGATGCTACTTACTTAGTTCTCAACTTGCGAACTTGGCAATCTAGAATCTGAACCGGAATCTCTTCATAAGATAAGCTATCTTTAATCTCAATATCTTTAGTTGGTATGATCAATGAAGGATTGCTCATGCATTTCTTCAACATGGAGATGTGGAATACCGGATGAACCACGACTAAATCTTGTGGTAGCTCCAACTCATAAGCTACATTACCTACCCTTTTAGATATTCTGTAAGGGCCAATATACCGGGGACTAAGCTTCCCCCTTCCTTAACAAATCTCATAACGCCCTTCATGGGTGAAACTTTCAAATAAAACCAATCATCTACTTCAAACTCTAAGTATCTTCTCATAACATCTGTATAGGATTTATGACGACTCTGTATTATTTTCAATCTCTCTTGAATAACCTTCATTTTCTTCATAGCTTGATGAACTAACTCTGGTCCTATCAACCCACTTGAATAACCTTCACTTTCCCCATATCTTGATGAACTAAGTATGGTCCTATCAACCCAGCTTCACCAACCTCAAACCATCCAATAGGAGATCTACATCTTCTCCTATAAAGAGCTTCATAAAGAGCAATCTAGATACTATAATGATAACTATTGTTGTAAGCAAACTCTATGAGAGGTAGGTGATCATCCTAACTACCTTTGAAATTAATCAAAAAAAAGCCCTAAACATATCTTCTTAAGTCGGAATAGATGTATAACATGATTTCAAATGTTTTGTACAGATAGTATTAATGCAAAATTACTAAAATAAATTCATTTCTACTATAGATAATATCATGATTAGATTTATGTCAAACAAGCAATTAATGAAGCTTGTTACACACATTATTTAAGAGAGTTAAAACGCAAAACAAAAAAACAAAACAAAATTTTCATTCTTAAGTCTTCAGAAAAATAAAAACAAAGCAAATGGCAAACAATTCAAGCTCAAATTCAAGTGGTGATATGATGATAAAATATGGTATATGCCTAAAAAATCATGCTACTAATTTTGGTGACTATTCGGTTGATGGATATCGTGAATTTATGAAGAAGGGTGATAATGGAACTAAAGAAGAATATATTTGTGCTAATTGTGGATGTTTTAGGAGTTTTCATCGAATGAATAGTCAGTCATTGTATCGCCCTCCAATACTTCGATCTCGCTTCTTTCACCCACATGTTAATCCACATGGTGGTGGAAATGCGCCGATTATTTTTCATCCTTTCATGAATCGATTTGTGCCAGTTCAGTACATCAGAAGGCCCTTTTTCTACTATTATCCTTGACCTAATAAAATCTTTAGTCCATGAGAATGTTCTTGTGACCCTTGTTGGTGTTATTACTAAGGATGAATATTAGCTAAGAAGCAATCTTTATATTATTAGCATAAAGTTATGTTAATTAATCTCTAGGATGTTTTTTTACATTAGTAATGAGAAGGAAGAATTAAAGCTGAATTTTTAAAGATTTTTATTTTAATGAATTGTGTCAGTTTTATTTTCATCTGGTTATCTAGTTACTTGATGAGTAAAACTGTGACTTGCTTGATTATTTGCTTTATGCAATATTAGAACGAAGGAAAAGAGGGTAAATGTGTATATTAACTATGAAATGAATATCTTATAATGTTTTATATCTTTGTCTTCTATTTATTAAATTGTTATTTCTTTGCGAAAAATACTTTATAATTTAAGTATTTAACAAAGTATAGATTTTATATTATATTCTTATAAGTTTGTTGTTTAATTATTTAATTATTTTTATTTTGAAAAAAATATATTTGTTTCACGTTAAAAACATACTTTTGTTTCTTCAACTGAAAAAGAAATTGATAATAAAATAGCATGTTCATTTTTTTTGTCAACTTAATTAGATTTTTATTTAAAAATAAAAAAAATATTATCAACTTTTTAAAAAGAATTTAATGCCAAGTAAATTAAATACTAAAAAACTTAATAGGTGTGAATTTTCAAATTTTTTGTACAACATTCATTAATTTATTAAAGAAAAAATAACATACATAATGTTTTTCAGAGCTTAAATTACAATACATAAATAAAGTTTTCTTTTATTTTCAAAACAGATTTTTAATTTATAAAACATAAGAATTTAAATATTCAGATTTTTTTGTACTAAAGGATGAATATTTTATTTGGATTGATATGTCACATCTTCCACCATGTTGAATCAAAGTTGAAATGTTGCCACTATATTTTTAAAAGATGTACGATGACCTATTAAATTTAAGTCTTTTTGTCAAATGTCCTTATAGATGAATGTTTTTCATGATATTAGTTTCACAAATAATGACAAATGAGTAGTCAAATGTATCTTTGATTATTTTATTTTCAAATTTAGTTTAGTAATGAATTAGATTTTCTTGTAGCAGTACCTGATAGTACGATTAAATAAAAAAAAAAATATGCTTTCTTTAATAATTTAAACTTTAATATAAGATATTCACTCAGTTCAATATGGTATCAAAGCAAGTAAAAAATCATCTATAAAAAACTAAATAATTAATGCCTAAATTTAAAAAAAACTTGTAATTCCAATATATTTACATCAATTCACTAAATGTAATAACCATGCATGATCAATTAGTGTAGACTCAACCTCTAATTTGTTTCTTTTAAATTAAGTTATTAAATATCGATATGAATACTATATTGAAGTAAGTATTTTCTTAGGGTCGGTTTGGACATGCGATGTGAAATCATGATTTGATATCGAAATATTCTAAGGTGTCGCATCGTTAAATCACATTTCTCCATATATTTTATTATAAGTAAATATTTTGTGATTACAAATTTTCAAATATACATAATTTTATAAAGATTCACTGGTCATTAGTAGTAGTAGTTACTTATTCTTTAATTTAATTCTTTCACATGGTAGAATATTCTTTTCACGCCGAGCATGAGTCCCTTTTTACAAAATTCAAAATGATGGTTTATGAATATAAACTTATAGGTCAAGTGTTGCATTAAAAAATGAAATTAGGGTTTGTAATTTAAAATCATACTTTTTTTTGGAGAAGTTAGTCTCAAATCGCATGTCCAAATATTAATTTGAAATCAAGATATCATAGCGTATGTCCAAATACACGCTTAGAATAATAGAGTTGTATGAGAAATATAATTTCACCTCTATTTTGACTACTCAATTAGAAGATATATGAGTAGAAATAGGGGATTATGTCTTCTAAGAAGTAAAATTTTGGACATGCAATTTCATATTGCATATCGCAATATGAAATCACGAGATGAAATTAACGTTTGGACATGTGATTTTACGCTGATTTCATATCATGAGATGACATCTCAAATTTTTCAAAAATCATGATTTGAAAATTTTCAAATTTAAAAATTGGCCAACAAGTTTAAATTTTGTAATAACCCACATTATATCTACTAACCATTTATTTCATATGTATATAAAATATATAATTCATATCATTACTTTTAAAATCATTTATATCTCATATAACAATTATTTTTACCAACATAAAATTTATTGTTACTTTAAATCAATTCATACTCTACCATTTATATTAACCAAATTCATTATTTTTTATCAAATTTATTTACAAACCAAATTGACCAACAAATGACTCAAAGTAACAATGTTAGTTCATATTCTCGGTCATATAATTGAAAAATGCAAGTTCAATGTGAGAAGATTATCCATAATATGTGGGATAATTATATTAAATACTAGACACTACAACTTATGTTTTTTTTAAAATTGAAATAAAGATTGGTCAATAAATGTTCTAATATTTTAGAATAGTTTTGTGATAGTATATTATGCAATTTTATAAACTTTTGCTAATTTGTTGAGATTGTATAAAGAAGTGAGACAATTTTACTAGTTTTACAAGTCATAGGGTTTATGATTATGGAAAAACAAACAACATAAAATGTCCAAAAAAAATCTCAACTTCATCTCATAATTTCAAATCATAATTTCATATCGCATGGACAAACGGACCCTAACTATATACATCAAATTAATAGATGTATACATGTCGTCATACATAAATATTTTCTCATTTAATCATATGAAAAATTATATATATGTGTATATATATATACACACACTTACTTAAATCATTCTTATCTGTATATATCTTTTCAAACGTTTTTACAGATATTATTAATGTAAAACTACTAAAATAAATTCACTTCTACTATAGATAATATCATGAGTAGATTTATGTCAAACAAGCAATTAATGAAGTTTGTGACACATTATTTAAGAGAGTTTAAACGCAAAAAAAAAAAAAAAAAAGCAAAACAAAATTTTCATTCTTAATTCTGCAGCAAAAAAATAATAATCAAGCAAATGACAAACAATTCAAGCTCAAATCGAAGTGGTGATATGTTGATAAAATATGATATATGCCTAAAAAATCATGCTACTAATTTTGGTGACTATTTGGTTGATGGATGTCGTGAATTTGTGAAGAAGGGTGATGATGGAACAAAAGAAGAATATATTTGTGCTATTTATGGATGTTTTAGGAGTTTTCATCGAATGAATAGTCTGTCATTATATCGCTCTCCAGTACTTCAATCTCGCTTCTTTCACCCTAATCCACATGGTGGTGGAAATACGCCGGTTATTTTTCATCCTTTCATGACTCGATTTGTGCCAGTTCAGTACATCATAAGACCCGTTTTCTATTATTATCCCTGACCTGATAAAATCTTCAGTCCATGAGAAATTTCTTTATGACCCTTATTGGTGTTATTACTAAGGATGAATATTAGCTAAGAATTTATTAGCATAAAGTTATGTTAATTAATCTCTAGTATGTTGTTTTACATTAGTAAAGAGAAGGAAGAATTAAAGTTGAATCTAAAGTTTTTATTTTAATGAATTGTGTCAGTTTTATTTTTATTCGGTTATCTAATTACTTGATGAGTAAAACTGTGACTTGCTTGATTAATTGCTTTATGCAATATTACGACGAAGGAAAAGAGGGTAAATGTGTATGTTGACTATGAAATGAACTAGATATAGGACCCCGTGCCAGCACGGGGCCCAATATATATATATTTTTTAATTTTAATTTATGTCATATTATGGAATTTGAGAAGTTATTGAAATTTTTATATGATTTTAAAAATATTTTAAATTGTTAGCTATTGTGATTTGTAGTACTTTTTTTAACATAATTTTGAAAATAATATTTATTAATCTAATTGTTCTAATTTATGTGGCAGATGCATAATTTCAAATATTAACCCTTTTTTATATGTCTCTTTAATATATTAAGTTGTTAATTATTGTATTTTATAGTACATTTTGAACCTAATTTTTTAATAATATATGTTATTTGCCATGTCCCAATTTATGTGGCATTAATTGATAGATTTGTTGGAGTCGAGAGATTTATTTTGTTAATTATTGTAATTTATAGTTTCTTTTTCGTCAATTTCAAACAATATATGTTGTTAATTGATAGATTTTTTGGAGTGGACTATTTTTTTATTAATTATTGTAATTTATTGTTTCTTTTTCGTCAATTTCAAACAATATATGTTTATCATATAATCCATTTTATGTGGTACCAATAGAATTTAGAGAGTCAATTAAATTTTGTATATAAGTTTTAAATAATGAAGCTGTTAATTATTGTAATGTATAGTATTACTTATAGTATTTTTAAATATATTTAAATATTATATGTTAGGTTTTTTATCCTAATTTATATGGCATTGATAGAATTTAAAGTGTCAAATAATTGTTAATTATTGTAATAGATAATATGGAGTATTTAAGTCATTTATAGTATAGTAATTAATATATAATATGTAGTATTTAAGTGTCATATTATGGAATTT
>NW_006238929.1:1553364-1560606 GCF_000226075.1 Solanum tuberosum
AAAATAATATTTATTACTCTGTTTGTTGTAATTTATGTGGCACACGCAGAATTTCAAATATTAACCATTTTTTATATGTCTCTTTAATATATTAAGTTGTTAATTATTGTATTTTATAGTACATTTTGAACCTAATTTTTTAATAATATATGTTATTTGCCATGTCCCAATTTATGTGGCATTAATTGATAGATTTGTTGGAGTCGAGAGATTTATTTTGTTAATTATTGTAATTTATAATTTGTTTTTCGTCAATTTCGTCGACTATTTTTTTTATTAATTATTGTAATTTATTGTTTCTTTATTGTCAATTTCAAACAATATATGTTTATCATATAATCCATTTTATGTGGTACCAAGAGAATTTAGAGTTAATTAAATTTTTTATATAAGTTTTAAATAATTAAGCTGTTAATTATTGTAATGTATAGTATTACTTATATTATTTTTAAATATATTTAAATATTATATGTTAGGTTTTTTATCCTAATTTATATGGCATTGATAGAATTTAAAGTGTCAAATAATTGTTAATTATTGTAATAGATAATATGGAGTATTTAAGTCATTTATAGTGTAGTAATTAATATATAATATGTAGTATTTAAGTGTTATATTATGGAATTTGAGAAGTTATTGAAATTTTTATATGATTTTAAAAATATTTTAAATTCATAACTATATATTTCAATGTACAAGATTTTGATAAAATAAAATCTTTAAAGTTAAATTATAATGTTTTTGAAATTTAAATTATTAAAACATATATAATGATTTTATAGAAAAAATAATATCATATAAAATTAAATGAAAAGGATAATAAATTCAACTTTTACCATGATAAGGTTGAAAAATATTATTTAAGTGGAAGGAGGTGGGGCCCACTTGTATATTTTATATAGTAAGTATTGGACATTTGTAATGATTTAATTGGAACAATGGTAGTAAATCTTAGACTCTTCTAATATATAGTAATATATCATAATGTTTTCTAGCTTTGTCTTCTATTCATTAATTTTATTTCAAAGTACCTTATCATTTAAGTATTTAGCAAAGTATACATGTTATATTATATTCTTATGAGTTTGTTGTTTAATTATTTAATTATTTTATTTTGAAAAAAATGTATTTGTTTCACATTAAAAACATGCTTTTGTTTCTTTATCTGAATTTTTTTTTTATAATATAATAGCATGTTCATTTTTTGTCAACTTAATTAGATTTTTATTTATAAAAAACAAAATATTATCAATTTTTTAAAAATAATTTAATGCCCAGTAAATTAAATACTAATAAACGTAATAGGTGTGACTTTTCAAATTTTTTTGTACAACCTTCCTTAATTTATTAAAGAAAAAATCACATACAAACTTAAAATACAATACATAAATATACTTTTCTTTTATTTACAAAACATATTTTTAATTTATAAAACATAAGAATTTAAATGTTCTGGGTTTTTGGTACTAAAGGATGAGTATTTTCTTTGAATTGATACGTCACATCTTTCAGCGTGTTGAATCAAGATTGAAATGTTGCTACCATCTGCCATACTTTCAAATGAAGTGATTCCTTCACTGAAAACAACTATTGAAGTTCCTCAAAATTCTAAGGTAGATCGTTGGAAATTGAATACAAATAATGAAATTAATGAGATAAAAATATATTATGTAAAGTGAAAAAATAAGTAAAATCATAGATGTTGAAAAAGAAACTGAGAAAAACAAAGAAAAGAATATCAACAATCCATGTTACACACTTGATTGTTGTTATTTTATTTATCGTATTTTTTAATTTAATTTTTTTACCTTTTTGCTGGGTTTTGATAGAGACCCATTCATAGATTTAGAAAAATAAAAACTATTGTTAGGTTTCAAAAGGCCTTAGTTAACTACAAATGCATGACTTTAAAGCAATTATTTAACGATAATAATATAATTATCGTAAATTATATTTTAACGACAATAATAAATATGAGTATTTATAACCAACACTCTAGATAAATATTGTTAAAGGTTGTTGCTAGTTTGAATACAATAACATTAACCCAATTATCACTAAATATTTTTGCAGCAATAAATCTTATGGCAAATAGAAAATTCTATTGCCACTAAATATCTATTTTGTTAAAGTGATTGTGTCACACCCCGAACCTACACCCTGGGCGGGATTGACACTCGAGAACCTTTGTTGGCCCCAAGCGAATCCTTGGCCCGACTTACTACTCCGCGGAAGACTTTACTCAACATATAAAAGAACTAAAAGATAAACTCATGTAATAAACTTAGAATGTTGTAAAGGAAACATTCAACTGGACAATGAGGATACTCAAGTATTATAACAAAACAACTTAAATGAACAAGACTAATGAACTAATATCTATCTATCTATCTATGAAGCCTCTAATACTATGAGGGATGTTGAGACAAGACCCCGATCATCCTAATAACAAAGCTGAAATGATAAAACAAAGATAGGGATCCTCCAGAATCAAGGAGGTTCACCAACAACTCTGAAGTTCAACTGGATCAACGAGGCGCTGGATGCTGATCCTGGTTACCTGTATCTGCATCATAAAAGAGGCAGGCCAAATGGTGTTAGTACATGGAATGTACGAGCATGCGAGGGGAAATCTAAACAAGACATAAGTTTGAATTGAAATCTGAAAGGAACACTTACTTCGTCTCTACTGAACTCAAAGATACTCAACTCAATGTAGAAATAAAAAATAGTAAAGATGTAGTTTGTATAAAGCATTTGAAACAGTAGATAACATCTCGAAGTATTGGAAAATACAATAATATGTCAGTTATATATAAAAATACAAAAATAAACTCTATTTGGGAGATTCTCTATCCTACAACCATCACTATGAGCTATGTGATGATATAATGTCTCGCTCACACACTGCTTAAACTTTCTTATACTTTGCTGGGGTATAGAACTACTCAACTATGTGGCTCCAGTAGTCTATGCTAAAAAGCATTAAGGAATCATCTAAAAAGTATGACTCTTTCTACCCATGTTGGCTATACATGGTTAATGGAGACTTTGAGTTATTTGAACTCGCCCCCATATCGGTGCTCAATGCTACTCCCAAAATGTAACTAGCTCATATGTTTAAACACATAACTCTCTCTGTGGTTTGAGATTATTACTCAAAATATATCTCTTAAAAGAAATGGTACTCAAAATTGCTGATGAAAACTCTTTCGAAAAACGGTGTTTCCTCTCATCTTAAATGTAAAGACATTTGCTCTTGGGAAATACTTAGTTCCCATATATCATTTTAAAGAAAATGAACTCACTCTACTCTTCTCAACTCTGTGTTCAAATCATTTAAAACAAGTTGTAAAACAATTGTGAATGACCTCTTAAAATGACTCGAAGAACTCTCAAGATTTGACTGTCAACTCTACCTTGAATTTTAATTATGGATTCAAGGGTTATGATTCATGTTTATGAATGATTTCTATATGTTTAGAAGTATTTTAGAATAGTTAGAATCAATAGGAAGTGATAGTACACTTTAGAAGGACTCGAATGGGCTAAACGACAAAAAAAGGGTGGGGGCAGGTGACCCTGGCGCACTACTGGCGCGGGGCGCCAACCCCTAAAGTTCAGTGGGCACATTTTGGCACACTGCTGGCGCGCCGCCCCAGACCCTCTGGTGCATCATGGGAGCGCCGCGCCAGCCCCTCCCCAGGTCAACCCGACAAATTTTTCAACTCGTTTTCTGATCTTAATTCGACTAAATTCGATTCTTTTTCTTAATTTATCTTTAGATTCAGTTAACCAATACATGTACACAAGAATCTACTCAAAAATAAAATCTTAAAATCGATACGACTTCCTCAAGAACTCCTCAATCCCCTCATAATTCAAGAATGAAACAAAGTTCAAGAACACTAATCAAGAACATCAAACCTTCAACTTTCTAGAATGAATTTTATGTTGAAATCAACATGATTGGTGCGTGGGTGAACAAACCCAATGCTATGTGAACTCACATACCTCTTTAGGGATCAAACCCTTGGCGAAATCCGCAATGAAACCTCAAGAACTTGACAAAATCTCCCATTTCTCCTCTTTACTCTTCTTGAACCTTTTTCTAAAACCCTAGCATGAATTTTGATTGCATAAACTGAACCAAATCAGTCTAGACCCCTAATTAATTACTAGAAACGGAATAAATCTGATAGGGTAAGGAAAAGACTAAAATACCCCTCTTAAATCCGGGTAACTTTCCATAAATGGACAGCCCGACTTCAAACGGACATATCTCCCTCATACGAGCTCGAAATTTAGCAAACTCAGTGGCGTTGGAAAGAGGATTCCAAGACATTTAATTTTATATCTTATAGACCACCTAACTCATCTTGTACTGAAAGTTATAGCCATTTGAAGTTAACCCAAAACTCATACTTAGCATAACTTGCCAAAATTTCCAAATTTACTCTTTCCAAAAATTATTGTTTCTAATTCTAGTTCTTTCTAAGGCGGGATGTTACAATATCTCCCTCTTGGGAACATTCATGCTCGAATGAGATCGCTCTA
Organism: Solanum tuberosum; assembly: GCF_000226075.1. Lineage (NCBI taxonomy): Eukaryota > Viridiplantae > Streptophyta > Magnoliopsida > Solanales > Solanaceae > Solanum > Solanum tuberosum. Next base: position 1,557,922 of record NW_006238929.1, read on the forward strand.
AGTAGACTAAGGGTGTAACATCTAACATTCATCTCAACCACCCAACATGTAATAAATAACACCGCAAGTCAACTTAAATAAATGCCAAGAAAAGGATTAGTACCTTAATTTGGAATTTCTTCGGACTCAAAGAGATGAGGGTATCTCTTCTTTATGTCCTCCTAAGCTTCCCAAGTAGCTTCCACAACAAATTGATTCCTCCATAGAACCTTGACTGACGCTACCTCCTTGGTTCTCAACTTTCAAACCTGGCAATCTAGAATCTGAACAGGAATCTCATCATAAGATAAGCTATCCTTAATACCAATATCTTCAGTAGGTATGATAAGTGAAGGATCGCCCATACACTTCTTCAACATTGAAATGTGGCATACCGGATGGACCACTGCTAACTCTTGCGGTAGCTCCAACTCATAAGCCACGTTACCGACCCTCTTGGATAGCCTGTAAGGACCAATATGTCGTGGACTAAGTTTCCCCTTCTTGCCAAATCTCATAACACCCTTTATGGGTGAAACTTTCAAATAAAACCAATCATCTACTTCAAACTCTAAGTATCTTCTCATAACATCTGTATAGGATTTATGACGACTCTGTATTGTTTTCAATCTCTCTTGAATAACCTTCACTTTCTTCATAGCTTGATGAACTAACTCTGGTCCTATCAACCCACTTGAATAACCTTCACTTTCCCCATATCTTGATGAACTAAGTTTGGTCCTATCAACCCAGCTTCACCAACCTCAAACCATCCAATAGGAGATCTACATCTTCTCCTATAAAGAGCTTCATAAAGAGCAATCTAGATACTATAATGATAACTATTGTTGTAAGAAAACTCTATGAGAGGTAGGTGATCATCCTAACTACTTTTGAAATTAATCAAAAAAATCCCTAAACATATCTTCTTAAGTCGGAATAGTGCGCTCTACTTGACCATCTATCTGAGGATGAAAAGCAGTACTCAAATTCCCAAACCTCTCTGGAATGACTTCCAAAATTGCACGGTGAATTGCATACCTCTATCTGAAATGATGGACACCGGAACTCCATGAATTCTGACTACCTCTTGAATATATAACTTAGCATAATCATCTGCTGAATAGGTAGTTTTTACCACTAAGAAATGGGATGATTTAGTCATTCGATCTACAATCACCCAAATCGAATCATGCTGCCTGCGAAACCGTGGTAAATATGTAATAAAATCTATATTGATCATCTCCCACTTCCATTGTGGAAGATCTATATTATGAGCCATACCACCGGGCCTCTGGTACTCTACCTTGACTTGTTGGCAATTCGGACACTTAGCAACGAACTCTGCAGTACCCTTTTTCATGCTATTCCACCAATAGACTTCTTTCAAGTCGCGATACATCTTTGTGGAATCCGGATGGATAAAATATCTAGAGCTATGAGCTTCCTCCATGATCCTCTTTTGGAGTTCATCCNNGGTACACACAATCTACCTTGATACCTCAATACACCATTTCCCCCTTGTTCAAAAGCCATCAATTTTTGCTTATGAACATTTGCCTTTAATTCAAGAAAAATACGATCTTTGTCTTGTTTCTCTTTCATTTCTGACACTAGCGATGATTCAGCCCCATTCATCACCACCACTCCTCCTTTATTGGAATCCATTAAACGAACTCCCAATTGCGCAAGTCTGTGCTCATATTTAGCTAACTCTTTCTTGTCTTTCTCAACATGGGCAGTACTACTTATAGACAATCTGCTCAAGGCATCAGTAACGACATTAGCCTTACCCGGGTGATAGAGAACAGTCATGTCATAATCCTTTAGTAACTCTAACCACCTCCTCTATCTGAGATTAAGCTCTTTCTAACTAAACACGTACTGAAGAATCTTGTGATCGGTCAACACATACACATGAACACCATAAAGATAGTGATGCCATATTTTCAAAGCGAATACTACCGCAGCCAACTCTAGGTCATGGGTTGGGTAATTCCTCTGGTGAATCTTAAGTTGTCTGGAGGCATAAGATATAACCTTGCCACTTTGCATTAACACACAACCTAATCCGACTCTGTACACATCACAATATACCACAAAAAGTGTGTACCTTCTGGTAAGGTCAATACTGGGGCAGTAGTCAACCGTTTTTTCAAATCCTGAAAGCTTTTATCACAAGCTTCAGACCATTTAAACTTAATTGTTTTCTGAGTCAACTTAGTCAATGGGGATGAAATAGATGAAAACCATCTTTCTTTCTCACAAATAAGACCAAAGCCCCCCAAGGTGAGACACTTGGTCGAATAAAATCATTCTCAATGAGATCTTTCATCTGCTCTTTTAACTCTTTCAATTCCGTTGGTGCCAATATATATGTTGGAATAGAGATAGGACGAGTATCAGGAAGAATATCTATACTGAAGTTTATTTCTCTCTCAGAAAATACTCCGAAAAGATCATCTAGAAAGACCTCTGGAAACTCTCTGACTACTGGATCTGACTGAATAGGTGGTGTCTCAATAGTAGAGTCATTAACTCGAACTAAGTGATAGACACAACCCTTGGAAACTAATTTTCTCACCTTAAGGTAAGAAATAAAACGACCCTTAGGCACTGCTGAACTACTCCTCCACTCAATAACTGGCTCATTAGGAAACTTGAAATTCACTACTCGAGTTCTACAATCAACGGAGGCATAACAGG
>NW_006238929.1:1560706-1584038 GCF_000226075.1 Solanum tuberosum
CTCGAACTAAGTGATAGACACAACCCTTGGAAACTAATTTTCTCACCTTAAGGTAAGAAATAAAACGACCCTCAGGCACTGCTGAACTACTCCTCCACTCAATAACTGGCTCATTAGGAAACTTGAAATTCACTACTCGAGTTCTACAATCAACGGAGGCATAACAGGCATGAAGCCCATCCATACCTAGAATAACATCAAAATCTACCATGTCTAACTCGACTAAGTCAACCATGGTGATCTTATGATTGACGGAAATGGTACAATCACAGTAGACTCTCTCAACTAGAATAAATTCACCAACAGGTGTAGAAACACTGAAGGGCTCAAGAAGTTTCTTAGGAAGAACATCAAAAATCATCGCAACATAAGGAGTCACAAAAAGATAGACTCGCTCCTGGATCTACCAAAGCATAAATGTTTTGTGTCTAATGATTGCAGTAAATAAGCTTGGAATGTAATTGATGGAGATGAGAGCTGAAATTGTGTAGAAGGAGCCACTAACGGAGTGATCCACGAATCGTAAGTCTTTTGACGGACCATCGTTGGGCAGGCGTAGATAGAGCATCAGGGAATTCTGACTAAGTGTGGAACTACGAAGCAATTGACGGACCGTAGGTCAACCCACGGTTCGTCCTGCACATCCGTCAATGGATTTAGAGAGTTGAAGTTCCAATACCTGATGAAAAGTCCTAAGTATGGAGCCACGGAAGGGGACCTACGGTTCGTAGGTCGAGTCGTCAACTGAAGCCGCATTCCAGACAACTTATTTCCTTATTTTGTTTATTTTTTATTTAGAACTTGTTTTCTATAAATAGGAGTTATAAACCTCGGTTTTGAGGGTTAGACATTATTGCAAACTCTTAGTTTTGGTGTTTTGGGAATTAACTTGTAAACTTTAGCAATTTGATTTCTGAATTTCATTTTATAAGATTTTCACTTTGCAATTCAATTGAAGATTTCAGGTTTCATCTATTCTAATTGTAAGTTCATGAATTCTTTCTTCTTAAACATGAATTGTGAACTCTCAAGCATGAGTAGCTAAATCCACAACTAGGGTAGTAGGAACCATGAGCAATTAATAAAGTATGAATAATAACTAAGTAATTTTTGAGTAGTGTAGATGGATGTATTGTTAATTCTTTTGTTTATAAGTCTTTTTAACTATTGCGAACGTTAGAACTCGACTCGTTCCTACTTGATGGACCAAGGAGGTAATGAATGAGAAAAGAAGTAACAACAGAGATTTAGTGGATGCTATCTAATAGTCTAATGTCTATTGGTTCAAGGGTGACAACTAAGACATACATTGATGTGATGTCTAATCTGGGGTAAAAGTAAGGGTTAGTAAAGCATACACACGTAGCCAGACCAAGATGCGAGGTTAAATTCCCTATTTGGAGGACCAATCACTTAGGGATACCTAACTTACCAACTTTACATGCAAAACACTAGGAAATGATTACTATTATTAGGATTACTGCGTTAAAAGCTTATGGGGAACACATATGCCCTAGTTTCTCTTTCATATAACTTAAACTGATAATCTTGCTTACTTGTTACTAAATCAACAATCTGTTACTTGCTTACAAAAATCCCCCTTTTTATTTACTCGTCTCGGAAATAGTTTGACTAAACGGATATAATAGTGAGTTAAGTTTAAGTCTGAACCATATTTCTCGTAGGATCGACCCCAACCTACAATTTGGGTTCTTTACTTGATAACGATCGTTTATATTTCTTTAGGGAGGTGTAATTTGAGCGTATCAAATTTTGGCACCGCTGCCGGGGAATACGACTTTTAGATTAAGTTTAACTACATTATTGAACTTTAGTCAAGTATTTCCTGATTTTACGTTTTCTTTTGTTTTTGTTTTCTATAGGTATCTACTCTAGTGTATGCCAAGTACACAGAGTCGAGGCAAACCATTGACCCCATACAATCCAGAGTTGAGCAAAACTTTGACAAAAATGAATAATCAAGGGGTTCAAATCAATCCAATCGGAGAGAATCTAGGTGATGGAGTTAAATTGTAGCCTCCTGGGTTTTTAATGTGAACACTTAAGTTCATGGTGGTAATCTAATCGGAGATACAAAAAGGGTGCAGAATCCGCCAACACCGAGGTTGCGTGATAGCTACAGGGTTGACTTCAATACAACTGAATCAGAAGGGCCCATTGTTCTTCCTCCTCTACCACCAGGGGATACATTTGTGGTGACCAACAATCTTATGTAGATGCTTACATCGAGAGGGTTGTTTTCTAGTCTAGCTTTAGAAGATCTGCATAGTCACATGGCTAAATTGAGAAGTGTCTGTAAGAGTTGTCTAGGGCAACCGGAGTTGGATATGGATGTCATAGGTTTGAGAGTCTTCCCTCTATCATTGACCGGTGATACTGAGGTGTGGTTTGCTGAGCTTCTATATAATTCAATTCATACATGGGACCAATTGCATCGAGTGTTCATGGCAAAGTATTTCCTAGTGTCTAAGAAGCTAAACACAAGGACAAGTTGAATAATTTTGTGGCTCTACCTGGAGAGTCTATGAGCAGTTCATGGGATAGGTTCACTGCGTTCATCAGAAGTGTTTCGAATTACCGTATAGATGATGAGTCACTGAAGGAGTATTTCTACAGAGGGAAAGATGACAATGGAAAAGCTGTACTAGATACTATTGCTGAAGGATCATATGGTGAGTGCACTTTTGAGGAGATCGCTGAGAAACTGGAGAAGATTTCCCGAAATAATAAGGCATGGAGCATTATAAAAGATAATACTGGAAGAAGCACATTCGTCGTTCAAGCTGCACTAGATCAATCTATTGATGACATTCATGAGGAGATAGCTCAGATGAGGACAAAACTTGGGTTGGTATTGAAGCATGTGAGCGGAAATTCAAAAAAGGTGAATGCGGTAAATTACCTAACTAGAACTCCACCACCACTAATTGAGGAATGCTACTATGAGGAGGATGTGTATTTGGTAAATGATCAGACGAGGGGTTTCCAAGCCAACGCCCAAGGTTCCAACTCGGATAATTGGCGCCAAGGTCAAGGAAACCAAGGTCGGAACTATGGAAACTACAATCGAGAGGGAAACTATGTCTGGAATAGGAGCTACAATTGTGATAACAACTACAATTGGAACAACTATGGCAACAAAAATGAGAGAGTTGGACCCTATGTTCCACTTGGGAATAGGGAATTTGGTAATACAGAGGCTGGGGGTAGTATGTCACACATTGAGGATATGATGCAAAAGATGATGAAGAGGTTTGATGCAATTGATGAGAATGTGAAAGAGATGCAAAATGACTTGTCTGGAATCGGTCAAAAAGTTGATGCCCATGCAGTGTCGATCAAGCAACTTGAGCAGCAGTTTAGTCAGTTGTCAACTACTGTGCATGTCAGCCTGGCACACTTCCTAGCAACACCATCCAGAATCCGAAGAATGATGGGCATTGTACGACAGTCACTACCTGAGGAGGTAAACAGACCATTGATCCCCCTATGTTGTCTGAGGTTGAAATTGTGGTAGAAAGAGATGAAGATGAGACTAAGGTTCCTGGAGAGTCTAAAAATGCTACAGAGAAGGAAGCGGAGGTGACCCAAAAATTTGTTCTCATGCCTAGACCTCCACCTCCATTCCCATAGCGATAGGTGAAGAAGACCGAAGAAGGAAAATATCGCAAGTTCATAACTATGTTGAAACAACTTTCCATCAATGTTCCGTTGATAGAAGCTTTGGAGCAAATGCCTGGGTATGAAAATATTATGAAAGATTTGGTGACCAAGAAGAGGGCTATCAGTTTTGAGAATGATGAGAGGTTGCAACATTGCAGTGCTATTGCTACTAGGTCACTTGTGCAAAAGAAAGAGGATCCTGGAGCTTTCACTATTCCTTGTACCATCGGTTTGTTGCACTTTGCGAAGTCTTTGTATGATTTGGGTGCCAGCATTAATTTGATGTCATTGTCGATCTACAAGAAGTTGGGTTTAGGGGCTCCAAAATGGATTGCGATGCGTCTACTTATGGCTGATAGAACTGTGAAGAAGCCCATTGGTGTTCTCCAAGATGTCTTTGTGAAAGTGGAGTCATTCATTTTTCTGGCGGATTTTGTGATACTTGATTGTGAGGTTGATTTTGAGGTTCCCATCATCCTAGGGAGATCATTCCTTGCTACTGGGAGTACCTTAATCGATATGGAGAGAGGGCAGATGAAGTTCTGACTGAATAATGAGGAGGTAACTTTTAATATATGTAGGTCTATGAAGTAGGAAAGCGATCTCAAGACGGTATCAATGGTGAATCATATTGGGGAGTTAGGTTCTGAAGTGTCTACTGAAGAGAGGTTGGGTGTTGATGCACTGGTAGCGGTAATGATGAATTTTGATGCTCATGGTATTGAAGACTATGATGAATTAGTTACCGCACTTGATAGGCTTGAATTTCGTTCCAAACCAAAAAAATTAGAGTTAGATATGAAGAATCACGACTCTCTACCTTCAAAACCGTCTGTGGAAGAGCCTCCAAAATTGGAGCTCAAGGCTCTACCGTCTCATTTGAGGTACGTATTCTTGGGGAAAGATGGCACTTTACCGGTAATCATTGCTGCTAATTTGAGTGGGGAACAAGTAGAGGCATTGGTTTCTATGTTGAAGAGGTTTAAGCGGGCTATTGGATGGACTATTGCGGACATTATTGATATTCCTCTTGGCATTTGTTCTCATAAAATCCAACTCATGTCGGACAGCAAGCCAAGTATTGAGCACTAAAGGAGACTTAATCCACCTATGCAAGAGGTAGTAAAAAAGGAAATCATCAAATGGTAGTTCTGGGTCATCAGATTTCTTAGAAGGGTATTGAGGTTGATAGAGCTAAAGTTGAGGTAATAGAAAGCTTACACCACCGATCTCTGTTAAAGGTGTTAGAAGTTTTCTTGGGCATGCAGGTTTTTATCAGAGGTTTATCAAAGATTTCTCTAAAATTGCACACCCATTGTGCAAACTACTCGAAAAGAAGTGCAATTTCAATTTTGATGATGCTTGTCTGAGAGCATTTGGAGAGTTGAAAGCAAGATTAGTATCTGCACCTATCATTATTTCACCGGATTGGGGACAACCGTTTGAGGTAATGTGCGATGCAAGTGGAGTGGCACTTGGTGTAGTATTGGGTCAAAGGCGAGAGAAAATTCTTCACCCTATTTACTATGCCGAGGTTGAGATGATGAGTATACTAGAGGTGTGTCATTCATTGCCTGTTGGTGGGCACCATAGTGGTATTCGGATTGCTCATAAAATCTTGCAGTGTGGGTATTACTGGCCTACCATCCACCAAGATGCTCATGATTTTGCCAAGTCTTGTGACTGTTGCCAAAGAGAAGGAGGAATTTCCAAGAAGCAAGAGCTACCTATGAATTGTATATTGGTGATTGAGTTATTTGATGTTTGGGGCCTTGACTTCATGGGTCCATTTGTAAGTTCACATAGGAAGAAGTATATTCTTGTTGCGGTTGACTATGTATCGAAATGGGTGGAAGTAATTGCGCTTTCAAACAATGAGGGAAAGAGTGTCACCATATTCCTGAAAAAGAGTATATTCTCCATATTTGGTACACCTAGGGGGATTATCAGCGATGGAGGCTCTCACTTTTGTAATAAGTTGTTTAAGGCGTTGCTAAATAAAAATGGAGTTCATCACAATGTAGCTACTTCTTACCATCCGCAGTCTAGGGGGCAAGTTGAGGTATCAAACAGAGAGTTAAAGTAAATACTTGCAAAGATTGTGAATGCCAACATAAAGGATTGGTCAAGAAGGCTTGATGATGCTCTATGGGCCTATTGCACCGCATTCAAGACTCCATAGGTATGTCCCCCTACCAACTTGTATATGGGAAGTCATGCCATTTGCCGGTAGAGCTAGAGCATAAGGCATTGTGGGTGTTCAAGATGTTGAATTTAGAATGAGGCGCCATATCGAGCCAAAGAGTGAGTGACATGAATAAGCTTGGTGAGTTTCACCTAAAAGCATATGAAAGTTCAGCCTAGTAAAAGGAGAAAATGAAGAAGTATCATGATCAAAAGATTGAAAAGTGTGAATTTGTTGTGGGTGATCTAGTGCTTTTATTCAACTCAAGGCTGCACTTGTTTCGTGGCAAGCTCAAGTCCAAGTGGACCGGGCCATTCAAAGTCACGCAAGTATTTTCACATGGAGCGGTCGAGCTCGAGAACAAGGAGGGAGCAAGGTTCAAAGTGAACGACAAAGGATCTAGGTCTACATGTGGAAATTTGAGAGTGTGCAATGATTGAGGCCTATTATCTTGATGAAGTCTGAGTAATCAAGGTCTCTTCATCGTGCCGCAACTTTAAATCAAGCGTTGTTTCGGAGGCAACCCAAGATGTACAATCTAGCCAACTATAGGTTTTTCTTTTCGATATAGGAGTTTTCTTCTTTTATTTTGATTTTTTGTAGGTCTTTAGATATGTGTTTTATTCTTATATTAGTGTTGTCTAGATATAGAATAGGGTCGTGTCAAAAAAGTGTCTAGAAAATATAAAAAGAAAGTCCTAATGGTTGCTACGTGTGCAGGGACAAAAGGAGAAAATCTGCAAAAAATATTTGCGCAGTGGTCTACGGACCCCATCAACGGTCCATTGGTCAATCCACGGACCGTGGATGGCGTCCGTAGATCCCATGTAAGTTTCTAAAATTTTCTAAGTGTTAGAGTGACCTATGGACCAGACCTACGGTCTGTAGGTCGACCCACAGACCGTCGACGGAGTCCTGTAGGTCCAACCTAGGGTTCTGCCTAACCCGACATTGACCCCTATTTTATAAAGCCTTTCATTTTTGAAACCATTCCCCACTTCCAAAATTCCCTCCCAACCATTTTTCAACCCTCCAAATACCCACAATCATAAATAAATCCCCCAAATCACTCCCAAATCTCCCATATCAATCTTCCATCTCCCATATCTCCCTTTTCTCTCCCTAATCACATATATTTTCTCCCCCAATTGATTTAACAGTCAGGGTTCGGTGTCGAAAGGCTAGCAAGGGTTCAAGGAGTTCATTGCACTAACAAACTTACCCACTTCGATTACTTGTAAGGTAAACGACTTTACCCTAACTCTGAATTCGTTGTTCATTATTTAAATCATGAAGTCAGGAAGTTGGATCTAGACCTTGGGCTGTTAATCTGCTAGTTGAATGTTGAATTGTAGTTAGAAACACCCTTGGAACGATAGAATGTGAGTGTGTTATAAGTTAAAACCACATAAATCAAGTAATGGGTCTAATTGGATGTTTTGACTTATGGTTCATAGTGTTGATCTGTTAAAAGGTTGAAGTCTGTGTAATCGGAACCCTATGGATGATAAACTACTATATATTGTGTTGAAATCCATGATTAGATCAAGTTTGAATGTATGATTGTTAACATTATGGGTTGAATGAGAGTTCAAATGTGATGCCTGGCACAGAACTGACCTATGAAACCCACTCACAAACCGTAGGTCAACCTACAGACCGTAGGTAGGGGGACCGTGGGTCAGTCGCACCCAAAATTCCTATAAGTATGGACCCACGGTGTGGACTACGGTTCGTCATTTGATCGACAAACCGTTCCGCATATCCGTGGTTCCCACATCAGCGACCCAACTTTGGGTACTTGTAACATTCCGAAAACTAGTAGCCTAAACTAGAGCCTAACACAAGGATTAGAGTCGTAAATAACTCCCGATACCTAAAACAAATGCTTTTGGGTTAAGGCCTCAAGGTACGATTCCCCAAGGACCAACTAAGGATCCTTGAGGAGGACCCTAAGACCCCCCTCAAAACTGCCCAAAAAGTAGTCACCTACGGGGGGACCTACGCCCCGTAGGGTGGTCCACGCTCCATGGGAGGAGGGAGTGGGTCAAGTACTGGGATGAGGGGATGCAGAACCCCTAACCACGGACCTGCAGGATGCCACGTGAGTCCACTCACAGATCGTGGGTCCTTGGCCATAGGTCACACCTAAAACTGCCATTTGACTGTTAAGTCTAGGGGTCTTTTGGGAATTTCCTTTTTAATTAATGGTTATGTGACATCGTTTTAAGCCTATTTTAAACACCTATATAAGTATTTTTCCCACCTAAACTAACCCATCTAAAATCATAATTCCTAAATCCCCATATCAAAAACCAAACCCTCTCCAAAATCTTATGTCTAGAACTCCAAGGAAGAAGAAGAAAAAGATCAAGTAAGGGCTTGAAGAAGGAGGCTTTTTCAGATGAATTTGTTGGATTTTTTCACCTAAGGTATGGTAGTCTTTTATTCATGGATAGCTTTCATCCATGAAGCCCTCAAACTCTCAATTTCAAAGTAAGAAATTTCCTAAAAGCTAGGGTTTTCACTCCAAGTCATGGATTCTTTCTAAAAACGTTTTAATGATTTAATTATCATATATTATGATTGAATTATTTATTATTGTGGTGTTTATGATAAAAACCTCCCATGAATCAATGAAACCCCCATATCCTTAATTTATTACTTTGTGATATGGGTGAATTGTAGTAAGGTGAATACTATGAAATTGTACTTGTTTAGTTTAGTTATTTGAATCATGTTAACATCCATGTCTAATATAGTAATCCTAGATATGTTGATTGAATGTGATCTATGGCCCTTGAAGGGCAAAGCATGAGAATTAATTATGCTTATGAGGCTTTTGTATATGCATTTAGATCACTTTGAGAGTAAAGTGAATATGACTATGATCTAATTGTTGTGTTGATAGGATGATTATCCGCAGGTACACACTTTTGTATGAATAGGTTGGTCACATGTAGTGATTCTAAGGTTGCAAGACTAGTCTCGCCTAATAAATCTATGAGCTTTCGTAGGAGTTATATGGATTGAGTGTCAAGACATTCTTCCGTAATTATGAAATTAAGTCAAGACTTAACATGAACTCAATGGTAATGATGCTTAGCACCGAGTGGATAGTGATATGAGATGGAAGCCCTCACATTAGTAGAGGCCGGGTTTCTAGGAACAATCTCTTGGGATGGAAGCCTTCACGTTAGTAGATGCCGGGTTTTCTAGTAACAATCCCCTTATCCCATAAACGGTGTGCCCTCATAGGTCTTTAGCTAGTGGATCAACCTAAGCTAATAGTTTGGTTCTACCTTAGGCAAGTAGGACAACCTTTCGGTGTGGGGTAGACACCGGATTCCATGGTAAGCTCACATGGTCTATGTCGGTTAAAGCTAATCCCACTATGATAATATGAACTAGAATATGAGTTATGAACTATAACTACTCAATAAACTTTCCTTAGTGTGGGTAGGATTATGGGATCTTATTCATACATTGCACAAGGATATTTTTAAGGTATTTATGGTATGTTTCAAATATGATATGATGATCTATATGTTGAATATGATTATGCCTTATGCTTTTACACTAATTTTCATGATGAACTCTAAACTTGGTAAAGTGCATACTTTTCAACTAAAATGTCCCTTTTAGCATGTTTTCAAGGACTTTATGCATGGCTATCATACTTAATGCATTTTTGTACTAACCCATATTTCTTCTACATTTTTCCACAAACTGTAGGTTACGATGTTTGAGGTGATCTTCCTTTGATACAAGCTTGGATCGACTATTCTCCTAGCTTGTGGTGAGTCCTCATGGATCCAAGAACGAGTGATATCTTGTTGTTCCTTTTCTTTCATTGTATTAGGCTTTCAGATTTCTATTATAAGGGCAGTGACCCTATTTGAGACTTCGATTGTAATAAATGGCTAAATGAGACAATGTCTAGACTTCCGCTTTGCTTTTTATGAAAACTTCTTAAGACTTGAACTGTCATTTTTACTCTTATTGTTCTAAGGCTTTATGTTATGATATGCTAAGTGGCTTACATAGTGTCTTTAGGGGTATTATGTGCCATGTTACATCTAGGGGGTACCCTTGGGTCGTGACAGTACTCTTACCTATGGAGGGGACCCACAAATAGTCCTTCCATCGATGGACCGTAGGTGCCTACTATGGGTCGATAGTTTAGCTACTGTCCATAATTTTTTTGAGTTTTTGTTTGGGTCCGATTCTTGTTCTAAAAATTTTCCGTGAGTCGTTTTGAATTGTTTTAGTACTAACTTAGCCTCCATAAGTACCATGTCCCCCAAGCAAGCTCCAACTTATGCCGCTAAGGACAAGTCCAAATTTGTTGCTCTTTTGTGACGTCTGATCATTCAGGAGGACACTGATGACACATAGTACATTTCTTCAATCACCAAGACCTCTCCCACTACCCCTGCAATACCAGGAACCGAGACTAGTAGGTTCACTCCGACGTGGTCACTACCCCCCATTTTGAGGAGGGGACCATATAGATCGGAGCATCAACTGGCTCAGAGTCGCAGTCCGACTTTAGTTCTAGTAGCACTACCGCCTCTTTAGAAGACTTAGATAGCTCAAGCGACAGCCTGGCACCTACTAGCGTTGAGCCTGCTCCCAAGGATGATGAGCCTAACAGATAGTGTGTACCGGGCCAGTATCAGCTTTACATAAATGGCACAATGTTGAATAAGCACTAAAGAATGACCAAGACTATGACTGAGGAGTGCAGGGTCCTTACAGGTAGCCTCCACACTACACCAGCTATTGTGGAGCTCTTCCAGTGACACCTATGCGAGTGGATGACACAGAACCCCAGGAAGTACAACAAGGAGATTACTAGGGAGTTCTATGCTTCTTATGTTGCCACCATCAGAAACTACATCGTTAAATGGTCTAAGTCGGTCTCTCAGCCTCCACTGAAGTCCACATTAGTACGGGATTTCACAGTTTACATATTCGAGGTCACGATTCGTAGCTTCTTATATCGCCCACACCACACTCTGCCTAACAATACCGCAGAGTATGACTATCAGATGGGCATCATTCAGAGTGGGGCATTTCAGAGAGATGCCGAGCAGAGGGAGACACTATTGACATGGCTGGATCGTCACATTACCGAGGATAGGGAGCGTGCTGAGTGGGTTCGGACTCCTTGTCTAGGTATTAGGAATTTTACACTAAGCTTCCCTGCGAAGTTCCTCTGGTTGCTGGTTTGGAATAGACTGTCCCCGTCTCAGGCAGATAATTGGTTACATGGGATCGGGCCATGCTGATTGCAACCATGATAACGGGGTTGGAGATTGACTTTTCCTACGTATTGATATTAGAGATCCATAAGAGGGCCTTCAAGGCCACCACCACCCTGCCCTTCTCGCGTCTCATCTTCCATCTCTACAAGGATGCTTCTGTTCCCATTTGGCACTGTGACCGGTTTCTTGATGCGACCAAGAATCTGGATATCTCTTTCATTTGGGATAATGCCAACTTAGCTGCACTTCGAAGGGAGCCACATGTAGAGATAGAACCTTTGGGTGATGATCTTGATGTGGATGTTGAGCAGATGCAGGTCGATGACACTACCATTTTGGGCCCTACAGTAGACACTCAGGCTCCACTCTCTCCGGCTACCAGTCAGGCCCCTAGCTCATCCCGAGCCACTTCCTCTTTAGGGTCCATTGTCGTTCCTCTAGCTCAAGTCCAGAATTTGAAGACATAGATGACCACTTTGCTTCAGCATATGAAGCCATGGATGCAGTGCACTATTGCAGAGTCTGAGGCGAGGAAGGAGAAGATGATGGACTAGAAGGTTAAAGCCATTCATAAGCGCCTGGATGCCTTTGAGTTGAGAGTCTTGGACAGGCCATCCCCGACCATTGATGTGACCACCTTCCAGCAGGAGTTGGCTAGCCTCTGTGCTGATGTTGCTGCACTCTTAGCCCTTACTGAGACTGAGCCAGAGTCTGCCCCTGCGGTACCGGAGGATGAGGTGCTGATGACCGCTCTTTTTGGCAACACTATGCCACCACCAGACTCTTCTCGTACTACTGGGAAGTGCCCTCGCTCCGACCGCACTACTGATACTGAGGAGGCTCGATGTTTGAAGAAGAAGGAGTGCCAACAGTTTGAGAAGGCCCATAGGGCATCTATACTTGATGAGGAGAGGACACAGCAATGGGCCCGTGAGGTTGATATTGGCCCATCTGGCAGTTTGAGCACTACTGAAGGTGCTACATTAGTTGATGAGAGCGCTACTGATGGTGTTCCTTGAGTTCATCCAACGGGCTCTGGGAAACCGGACCCACCCGCTTCTTGAGAGGTCTTCGGCGCATATGCGCCACAGGTTTGCTTCATCCTATATTTTACTTTTGATTTTTGTGCATTGGGGACAATTACACCTTATTTTGTTGGGAGTGGGGTAAATGAATTGTGAGTGATAGGGTGAAGTCTGAGTAACCCAACTCATAATCCTCTCTTGGGGTTTTCTTGCCTGTGTTCTTTTCCCCCAAGAGACTTTTTTACTTTTATGTTGAACCGGCATGTTTAGGAATGTAGGTGTAGAAGTAAGTAGAAGAATGAAAGCATGATGGCATAAAGAGAAGGAAATTGATACACGTCCAAAAGTTTTTAAATGCGCTAGATCTATAGGTTGGATGAGTTGAATGTGTTGGATCTCAATATGACATGATAAGGAACCGGTTTGACTTCATGACTTAAGCTACAACTTGAACTAGGTAATCTAATAATTTGATAATGAAACAATGTGCCAAGTATGTGTTAGAAAAGTTTGAATGTTCATACAATGTGTGCCAATCTAGAACTTACCCCGTTGGTCCTGCTAAGATAATCTAGGCTAGAAACTAGGAAATGATCATAGGTCCTTGTACAAATAAGTCCACTAAAGCCTAAAATGATCCAACCAAATAAAATAAATATTCCTCTTAATCCAAATGTTTGAGCCTAAAATAGACCACTTCTTTCAATACACCTAATTCACCTTCCGTTAAATAATTGTCTTGACCCCGATCCCTCTTTGGACATATGCACCTTGACTTAGGCCAAAATCCTAAGTTGAGGGTGGCTAATTCAAACAAGTTACCTTGATCTTGGCCCTGGTCTGACATCGCATATTTTGCACCTCAACTCATGAAAAATACATAAGTTGAGGATGTTTATGAAAAAGAAAACACTAAGATAATCTAGGCTAGAAACTAGGAAATGATCATAGGTCCTTGTACAAACTAGTCCACTAAAGCCTAAAATGATCCAACCAAATAAAATAAATATTCCTCTTAATCCAAATGTTTGAGCCTAAAATAGACCACTTCTTTCAATACACCTAATTCACCTTCCGTTAAATAATTGTCTTGACCCCGATCCCTCTTTGGACATATGCACCTTGACTTAGGCCAAAATCCTAAGTTGAGGGTGGCTAATTCAAACAAGTTACCTTGATCTTGGCCCTGGTCTGACATCGCATATTTTGCACCTCAACTCATGAAAAATACATAAGTTGAGGATGTTTATGAAAAAGAAAACAAAAAGAAAAAGGGTATGAAAAGAGTTTTGTGTTGAAGAGAGAAGAAGAAAAGATAGAAAAAAATGATGTGACTTTGTGCAAAAGAAGCAAAAAGATGAATAACAAAAGTGCTGAAAGAAATCAAGAAAAATAAAGTGAAATAAAAAGAAGAAAGTGAAAATGAGTGCTATAAAGTCAAAAGTCACATCTATGTGAAAAAGAAGCAAGGGAAAGAGCAAAAAAATAACAAGATGTCAAGAATTGGTTGAGAAGAGAGGTAAAAAGCCAATGTAATGTGATGGAGGGTAGAAAGTCACTAAAAAGTACGGAAATGTATCGTACCTGACCCTAAGCCTACGTTACAAGTTATGAAAGTCCTATAGTGATCCTAGTAACTAGTTTGGAGAGTCTATACAGTGAAAATAAGGGCAAGCCTATGGTATTGAGCACTAACTGTACTTGAAGTCACTTCTAAGCGTGAGTGTTTAATGAATCCTAAAAATCAAAATTCATCTCTATTTTGTGAAAAAGGATTTCGTTTGAAGGAGCCACCCACGGAGTGATCCACGGACTGTCGTTGGGCAGGTGTAGATGGAGCATAAGGGAATTCTGACTAAGTGTGGAACTACGAAGCAACTGACGGACCATAGGTCAACCCACGATCCGTCCTGCACATCCGTCGATGGATTCAGAGAGTTGAAGTTCCAGTACCTGATGAAAAATCATAAGTATGGAGCCATGAAAGGGGACTTACGGACCGTAGGTCGACCCACGGTCCATAGGTTGAGTCGTTAACTGAAGCTGCGTTCCAGACAACTTATTTCCTTATTTTGTTTCCTTTTTATTTAGGACTTGTTTTTCTATAAATAGGAGTTATAAACCTAATTTTTTAGGGTTAGACATTATTGATAACTCTTAGTTTTGGTGTTTTGGGAATTAACTTGCGAACTTTAGCAATTTTATTTCCAAATTTCGTTTTATAAGATTTTCACTTTGCAATTCAATTGAAGATTTCGGGTTTCATCTATTCTAATTGTAAGTTCATGAATTATTTCTTCTTAAACATGAATTGTGAACTCTCAAGCATGAGTAGGTAAATCCACAACTAGGGTTGTGGGAACCATAAGCAATTATCAAAGTATGAATAATAACTAAGTAATTCTTGAATAGTGTTGATGCATGTATTGTTAATTCTTTCGTTTAAAAGTTTTTTTAACGGTTGCAAACATTAGAACTCACCTATTTCCTACTTTCCAGAACAAGGAGGTAATGAATGAGAAAAGAATTAACAACAGAGATTTAGTGGATGCTATATAATAGTCTAATATCAATTGGTGCGAGGGTGAAAACTAAGCCATACATTGATGTGATGTCTAATCTTGGGTAAACGTAAGGGTTAGTAAAGCATACACACGTAGCCGGACCAAGGTGCGAGGTGAAATTCCCTATTTGGAGGACCAATCACTTAGGGATACCTAACTTACCAACTTTACATGCAAAACACTAGGAAATGATTACTATTATAAGGATTGATGCATTACGAGCTAATGGGGAACACATATGCCCTAGTTTCTCTTCCATATTGATAACTCAAACTTATAATCTTGCTTACTTGTTATTAAATCAACAATCTGTTACTTCCTTACAAAAAACTCCACTTTTTATTTACTTGTCTCGGAAATAGTTTTACTAAACGGATATAATAGTTAGTTAAGTTTAAGTCTGAACCATATTCCTCGTGGGATCGACCCCAACCTACAGGTTGGTTTCTTTACTTGATAACGATCTCTTATACTTATTTAGGGAGGTGTAATTTGAGCATATCAAGAATTCTCTTGCTCTTGGTGACTAGTGAAAGCATAAATATTGTTTGCTCCTCCGCCTGTCCTTGAAGTAGCTGCTCTAAGTGCAGCTCTGTCGAATGGAGCAACTGAAGAAGACTGGGCTCTATTGCCCCCATTGCCATTACCTTGCCTATTCTTAGGGCACTCTTTCTTAAACTGACCATTTTGACCACACTTGACACAACCAGTGGAGCCATCACGACCCGCCTCTGGGTGGTTCTTACCACACTTAGCACATGTAGGAGTCCAATTACCTCTTTGTGCCACACTACCTTGAGACTATGCAGGTCTAGCTCTGCAATTTTGTGAATTCTAAATCATGAACTCACCTCTATTCCTTGGTGCAGGTGCACTAGCAGACGATGGAGTAGGTCCATGTTGTTTCTATTGAAAATAAGACAGATTGACATTACTCTTCTGCTGCCCAGACTCATTCATTGATGTCTTAGCCTTCTTGTTCCTAAACTTTTCTCTATCCCTCAGCTTATCCTCCTCAACATGCTGCACATGGATCATCAGCCTTGCTATGTCCATACCTCCTATCAGCATAGCTTCCTTGCCCTCTTTGCTTGACAGACGAGACAACCCAACAATGAACATACTCATCCTGCTCCTCATGTCAGCAACCATCTCCAGAGCATACTGGTAAAGTTGGGTGAAGTTAAGGCTGTACTCGTGCACGCTCATAGATTCCTGCTTAAGAGTAAGGAATTCTCGTACCTTTGCTTCTCTCAGTTCCCAGGGAAAGAAACGCCCAAAAAAAGGCCTCCTCAAACATAGCACAACTCACAAGTGGTGCACCTTCAGCTATATTCTTCTTCAATTGATCAAACCAGATTATATGGACATTCTTCGATTGGTATGCAGCTAGTTCCACTCTCTCAGCATCAGCAACATAAATCTCCAAAACCTTCTGAACCTCTTCAACAAAGTTTTCCGAATCCTCAGTGACACTTGAACCAATGAAGCTTTGAGGAATCATCCTTAAGAACTCACGAATCTTAGAAGTATCAGCCACTTTCTATTGATTCTCTCTTTGTTGACCAACTTGATTGGCCACCACTTGACTCAACATCCGGATAGCACCCCAGAACTCAGCATTAGTGACCTCTCCTTGGTGTTGCACTCCTGGTGCATTAGGTATGCCTTGATCCTCAACATTCCTTCAAGCAGGACGACCAGAAACAATTCTTTGTGGAGGCATGATTTGAAAGATACACACAAGCAAGAGTTAGAAAGAAACTTTTATAAAGATAAACACTATTGCACGAAATGAGTATGAAAGAAGTGAGATAGTTCCTAAATGTTGCAGTCTCCTAATTATAGATGTGACGTGCTTCACACTGATGACTAGGACTCTACATACACGGCTTTATAGTCTTCCTAGGACTCTTGAACTTTGGGCTCTGATACCAAGATTGTCACGCCCCAAACCTACACCAAGGGCGGGACTGGCACTCGAGATCCATTGTTATCCTCAAGCGAACCCTTGGCCTGGCTTACTCCTCAGCGGAAGACTTTATTCAACATATACAAGAACTCAAAGAGAAACTCTTCTAATAAACTTAGAATGTTGTAAAGGAAACATTCAACTGGCCAATGAGGCAACTCAAGTCTTATAACTAAACATCTGAAATGAACAAGACTAATGAACTAATATCTATCTATCTATCTATCTATGAAGCCTCTAATACTATGAGGGATATTGGGATAATACCCCCGATCATCCTAATAACAAAGTTGAAATGATAAAACAAAGATAGGGATTATATGGAAGCAATGAGGCTCACCAACAACTCTGAAGCTCAACTTGATCAACGAGGTACTGGATACTGATCCTAGTTATCTGTATTTGCATCATAAAAGATGTAGGCCAAATGGTGTTAGTACATGGAATGTACGAGAATGTGAGGGGAATCTAAACAGGACATAAGCTTGAACTGAAATCTGAAAGGAACACTTACCTCGTCTCTACTCACTCAATGTAGAAATAAAACAACAATAAAGGTGCAGTTTATATAAAGTATTTGAAACAGTAGATAAGATCTCGAAGTATTGGAAATATAATAATATCTCAATCGTATATAAAAAATACAAAAATAAACTTTGTTTTGGAGATTCTCTAACCGACAACCATAACTATGAGCTATGTGATGATACAATGTCTCTCCCACACTGCCAGAACTGTCCTATACTTTGACGGGTATAGAACTACTCAACTATGTGGATCCACTAGTCTATGCTAAAAATAATTAAGGAATTATCTATAAAGTATGACCCTTTTCTACCCATGTTGGCTTTATGGTTTATGGAAACTTTGAGTTATCTAAACTCGCCCCCATATCGGTGCTCAATACTACTCCCAGAATGTAACTAGCTCATATGTTTAAAAACATAACTCTCTCTATGGTTTGAGATAATTACTCAAAATCTATCTCTTAAAAGAGATAGTACTCAGAACTACTCATGAAAACTCTTTCAGAAAACGGTGTTTCCTCTCATCTTAAACGGAAAGACATTTGTTCTTGGGAAATACTTAGTTCCCATATATCATTTTAAAGAAAATGAACTCAATCTACTCTTCTAAACTCTGTGTTCAAGTCATTTAAAACATGTTATAAAACAATTGTGAACGACCTCTTAAAATGACTCGAAGAACTCTCAAGACTAGACTCTCAACTCTACCTTCAATTTGAATTTTGGCTTCAAGGGTTATGATTCATGTTTATGAATGATTTCTATATGTTTAGAAGTATTTTAGAGTAGTTAGAATCAATTGGAAGTGATTGTACACTTTAAAAGGACTTAGACGAGATAAACGACGAAAAAAGGGTGGGGGCAGGTGACCCTGGCGCACTGCTGGCATGGGCGCCATCCCCTAAAGTTCAGAGGGCACATTTTGGCGCACTACTGGTGTGTCGCCCAGATCCACTGGCGCATCTGGGGTGCGCTACGCCAGCCCCTCCCCAGGTCAACCCGACGAATTTTTCAACTCATTTGTTTATCTAAATTAGATTATTTTTCCCAATTTCTCTTTAGATTAAGTTACTCAATACATGTACACAAGAATATACTCAAAAATAAACTCTGAAAATCAATACGACTTCCTCAAGAACTCCTCAATCCCCTCCTAATTCAAGAACGAAAGCAATTTCAAGAACACTAATCAAGAACATCAAACCTTCAACTTTCTGGAACGAATTTTACGTTGAAATCAGCATGATTGGCGTGTGGGTGAATGAATACAATGCTATGTGACCTCACATTCCTCTTTAGGGATAAAACCCTTGGCAAAATCCACAACGAAACCTCAAGAACTTGATGAAGTCTTCTTTTTCTCCTCTTTTCTCTTCTTGAACCTTTTTTCCAAAACTCCAGCGTGAATTTTGATTTCGTAAACTGAACCAAATAAGTTTAGACCCCTAATTAATTACTAAAAACAGAATAAATTTGATAGGGTAAGGAAAAGACTAAAAATACCCCTATTAAATCCGGGTAAGTTTCTTTGAATGGACAACCCAAGTTTAAACGAGCTTATCTCCCTCATACAAGCTCAAAATTTAGCAAACTCGGTGGAGTTGAAAAGAGGATTCCAAGATCTTTCATTTTATATCTTATATTCCACCTAAATCATAATGTACTGAAAGTTATGGACATTTGAAGTTGACCCAAAACTCATACTTATCATAACTTGCCAAAATTTTCCAAATTTTACTACTTTCCAAAAATAGTTCTTTCTAATTCTAGTTCTTTCTAAGGCGGGATGTTACAATATCTCCCCCTTAAGAACATTCATCCTCAAATGAGATCGCTCTAAGTAGACTAAGGGTGTAACATCTAACATTCAGCTCAAACACACAACATGTAATAAATAACACTGCAAGTCAACTTAAATAAATGCCAAGAAAAGGATTAGTACCTTAATTTTGAATTTCTCCAGACTCAAAGAGATGTGGGTATCTCTTCTTCATGTCCTCTTCAGCTTCCCAAGTAGCTTCATCAACAAATTGATTCCTCCACAGAACCTTGTCTGACGCTACCTCCTTGGTTCTCTACTTACAAACCTGGCGATCTAGAATCTGAACAGGAATCACCTCATAAGATAAGCAATCTGTAATACCAATATCTTCAGTCAGTATGATAAGTGAAGGATCGCCCATACACTTCTTCAACATTGAAATGTGGAATACCGGATGGACCATTGCTAACTCTTGCGGTAGCATGAACTCATAAGCAACGTTACCGATCCTCTTGGGTATCCTGTAAGGACCAATAAACCGGGGACTAAGCTTCCCCTTCTTGACAAATCTCATAACACGCTTCATGGGTGAAACCTTCAAATAAACCCAACCATCTACTTCAAACTCGAAGTTTCTTCTCCTAACATATGTTTAGGATTTCTGATGACTCTATGTTGTTTTCAATCTCTCTTGAATAACCTTCACTTTCTCCATAGCTTCATCAACTAAGTCTGATCCTATCAACCCAGCTTCACCAACCTCAAACCATCCAATAGGAGATCTACATCTTCTCCCATAAAGAGCTTCATAAGGAGCCATCTGGATACTAGAATGATAACTATTATTGTAAGCAAACTCTATGAGAGGTAGGTGATCATCCCAATTACCTTTGAAATCAATCACACAAGCCCTCCACATATCTTCTTAAGTTTGAATAGTGCACTCTACTTGACCATCAGTCTAAGGATGAAAAGTAGTACTCAAATTCCCAAACCTTTCTAGAACGACTTCCAAAATTGCACGGTGAATTGCACACCTCTATCTGAAATGATGGACACCAGAACTCCATAAAGTTTGACTACCTCTTGATATATAACTTAGCATAATATTCAGCTAAATGGGTAGTTTTTACCAATAAGAAATGGGCTGATTTAGTCATTCGATTTACAATCACCCAAATTGAATCATGTTGCCTGCGAGACCGTGGTAAACCTGTAATGAAATCCATATTGATCATCTCACACTTCCATTCAGGAAGATCTATATTCTGGGTCATACCACCGGGCCTCTGCTGCTCTACCTTTACTTATTGGCAATTCGAACACATAGCAATGAACTTTGCAGTACCCTTCTTCATGCTACTCCACCAATAGACTTCTCTCAAGTCGCAATACATCTTTTTGGAACCCGGATGGATAGAATATCTAGAGCTATAAGCTTCCTCCATGATCCTCTCTTGGAGTTCATCCACCTTTGGTACACACAATCTACCTTAATATCTCAATACACCATCTCCCACTTGTTCAAAAGCCATCACTTTTTTCTTATGAACATTTGCTTTTAATTCAAGCAAAATAAGATCTTGGTCTTGTTTCTCTTTCACTTCTGACACTAGCGACGATTCGGCCCCATTCATCACCATCACTCCTCCTTCATTGGAATCCATTAAACGAATTCCCAATCGCACAAGTCTGTACACATATTTAGCTAACTCTTTCTTGTCTTCCTCAAAATGGGCAGTACTACCCATAGACTAACTGCTCAAGGCATCAGTAACGACATTAGCTTTACCCGAGTGATAGAGAATACTCATGTTAACATCCTTGAGTAACTCCAACCACTTCCTCCATCTGAGATTAAGCTCTTTCTAACTAAGCACATACTGAAGAATCTTGTGATCGGTGAACACATCAACATGAACACCATAAAGATAGTGATGCCATATTTTCAGAGCGAATACTACCGCAGCCAACTCTAGATCATGGGTTGGGTAATTCCTCTCGTGAATCTTAAGTTGTCTGGAGGCATAAGTTATAACCTTGCCATTCTGCATTTAACACACAACCCAATCCGACTCTGGACGCATCACAATATACCACAAAACCTTGTGTACCTTCTGGTAAGGTCAATACTGGGGCAGTAGTCAATCGCTTTTTCAATTCCTGAAAGCTTTCTGAAAGCTTTTCTCATAAGCTTCAGTCCATTTAAACTTAACTATTTTTTTAGTCAACTTAGTCAATGGGTATGAAATAGATGAAAACCCTCGACAAACCTTCTATAATAGCTAGCCAATCCCAAGAAACTCCTAATATCAGTCGGAGACATGGGTCTACGCCAGTTCTGCACTACCTCTCTCTTCTGAGTGTCTACTCTAATCCCATCACCGGAAAGAATATGGCTAAAGAATTCCATAGACTCAAGCCTAAATTCACACTTAGAGAATTTAGCATACAACTCTCTATCCTTGAGAGTTTGGAGAACTACTCTGAGATGACTAGCATGATCTTTCTTATTCCACGAATAGATTAGAATGTCATCAATTAAAACAATAACAAACATATCTAAATAAGGCTTGAATACTCTATTCATAAAGTCCATAAACGTTGCAGGCGCATTAGCCAAACCAAACGACATGACCAGAAACTCACAATGACCATAGCGGGTCCTTATTGTATTCTTAGGGATATCACTTTCTCTTACTCTCAACTGATGATAGCCAAATATGAGGTCTATCTTAGAAAAACAAGTGGTACCTTGAAGTTGATCGAAGAGATCATCAATTCTCAAAAGAGGATACTTATTCTTAACAGTAACCTTGTTCAACTGACGATAATCTATACACAATCAAAGAGAACCATCTTTATTTCTCACAAATAAGAATGGAGCACCCCAAGATGAGACACTTGGTCGAATAAAACCTTTATCAAAGAGATCTTTCAATTGGTCTTTTAACTCTTTCAACTCTGCTGGTGCCATTCTATATGGAGGAATTGAGATAGGACGAGTATTGGGAAGAATATCTATACCGAAGTCTATTTCTCTCTCATGAGGGATTTCGGGAAGATTGTTTGGAAAGACCTCTGGAAACTCTCTGACAACTGGAACTAACTGAATAAGTGGTGTCTTAATGCTAGAGTCATTAACTCGGACTAAGAGATAGACACAACCCTTGGAAACTAACTTTCCGCCTTAAGGTACGAAATAAAATGACCCTTAGGCACTGTTGAACTACTCATCCACTCAATAACTGGCTCATTAAGAAACAAGAACTTAACTACTCGAGTTCTACGATCAATTGAGGCATAACAGGCATGAAGCCAGTCCATACCTAGAATAACATCAAAATCTACCATGTCTAACTTGACTAAGTCATCCATGGTGATCTTGTGATTGGCGAAAATGGTACAATCACGGTAGACTCTCTCGACTAGAATAGACTCACCAACAGGTGTAGAAACACTAAAGGCTCAAGAAGTTTCTCAGGAAGAACATCAAAATTCATCGCAACATAAGGAGTCACAAAATATAGACTCACTCCTGGATCTAGCAAAGCATAAACATCAGTATTAAATACTTTGATCATACCAGTGACAAAATATGGAGAATTCTCTAGCTCTTGGTGACTAGTGATAGAATAAAGACAGTTTACTCCTCCACCTGTCCCTAAAGTAGCTCCACTAAGTGCAGCGCTATCTGGTGGAGCGACTGAAGAAGATTGGGCTCTATTTCCCCATTGCCATTACCTTGCCTGTTCTTAGGGCACTCTTTCATAAAGTGACCATTTTGACCATACTTGAAACAACCAGTGGAGCCATCATGACACGCCCCTAGGTGGTTCCTACAACACTTAGCATATGTAAGTTTCCAATTACCTCATTATGCTATACTACCTTAAGAGTGTGCAGGTCTACCTCTGAAATTTTGTGAATTCTGATTCTTGAACTCACCTATTGTAACACCCCGACTTTTCAAAACGTCTAAATTAACTCGTATCTTCGTGGAAAGACAAGGAGGGTGAGTAATAAATTAAAAATGATGTGTTATGTGATATTTTAAGTGTTCAAGTGTTGTATCTCAAGGTTTGAAGCTAGGTAAGTGGCAAAATAAAAGTTGGCGAAAGTTACCGTAAATTCCTTTTTAAAGATTTGTCTGAAATTTGGGTCAAATGTCTCGGACGTTTTCTCCCAATCTATTAAGAGTTATGGTCCCCGCGAACTATGAAATTGAACGTCTACGAGTCTAGTTTCCAACGCATCAAACCGTTTGTTCATACGACTTCAGAATAGAGAGATATTCGCATTTTCGTGGGACTGCGCAAGCAGGCACGTGAGGTGGGGCCCTA
>NW_006238929.1:1585331-1594858 GCF_000226075.1 Solanum tuberosum
TGGGGGCGCTGCATTCATGCATGCAGGTCCTGACAGACGACTGAGTAGACCTCCTCAGCAGCAGGATTGACTTATATCCGGTTGGCTAGCCCCTTTCCTCCGGAGCTGCCAGTGTTTGGAGGTTTGTTAGATTTTGTTGTACATATTTTTATGGGTAGGCTGGGGCCCTGTCCCGCCAATCGTTAATTCTCTTAGAGGCTTGCAGACTAGTGTGTGGGGTTTACAACTACGTTATGGCCATGCTGGCCTAGTTTGTTGGTTTGCTGAAGCTTGTTAGTTGTGTGATGCATTGACTGGTTATATACATGTTTTTAGTTTTGGTATAGAGATCATGGTGGCCTTGACGGCCCAATCAGGACTTCTGTACTAGCTGACAATTTCTTTATATAAACTCTTGGGAGTAGCTGTTTCTTTTGTAGATCTGTTGACAGGGGCCTTGCCGGCCAAGGGCTTAGCTTTAAGCCGAGATATACTTATTTGATTTCTTGATTGCGTGTGGCTGCCATGCGCTAGTAGCAAATGGATCAGCAGGGTCGGCTCGGGCTTGAGTTTTGGCATTAGGAGCCAGTTGCGTCCCTCGAGTTTGGGGCGTGACACCTATGTTCCTTGGTGTAGGTGCACTAGCAGACGATGGAGTTGGTCCATGTAGTTTCTGTTGAAAATAAGACCGGGTTGCATTACTCTTCTGCTGCCCAGACTCATTCCCTGATAACTTAGCTTTCTTGTTCCTAAACTCTTCTATATCCCTCAGTATATCCTCTTTAACATGCTACACATGGATCATCAGCCTTGCTATGTCCATATCTGCTATCAGCATAGTTGCATTTCCCACGAGACAACCCAGCAACGAACAAACTCATCTTTCATACTTATTTCGTGTGATAGAGCTCATCTCTATAAAAGTTTCTTTCTAACTCTTGCTTGGGTATCTTTCAAATCATGACTCCACAAAGAGTTGTCTGAGGTCATCCTTCTAGAAGTAATGTTGAGGATCAAGGGTACCTAATGTACCAGGAGTGCAACGCCAAGGAGAGGTCACTAATGCTGAGTTTTGGGATGCTATCCGGATGTTGAGTCAAGTGGTGGCCAATCAAGTTGGCCAACAAATAGAGAATCGATAGGAAGTGGCTGATACTTCTAGGATCCGTGAGTTCTTAATGATGAATCCTCCAAGCTTCACTGGTTCAAGTGTCACTGAGGATCCTGAATGATGTGGCGCGCTTCAGACCGATAACTAGGACTCTAATGACATGGCTTTATCGACTCCCTAGGACTCTTGAACTCTGGGCTCTGATACCAAGTTTGTCACTCGCCGAACCTACAACATGGGTGGGATTGGCACTCGAGAATCATTGCTTGCCCCAAGCAAACCCTTGGCCTGTCTTACTACTCAGCGAAAGACTTTAGTCAACATATAAGAGAATTCAAAGATAAACTCATGTAATAAACTTAGAATGTTGTAAAGGAAACATTCAATTGGCAAATGAGGCAACTCAAGTCTTATAACAAAACAACTGAATTGAACAAAACTAATGAACTAATATATGTCTATCTATGAAGCATCTAATACTTTGAGAGATGTCGGGACAAGACATCCGATTTTCCTAATAATAAAGCTGAAATGATAAAACAAAGATAAAGATCCTCCAGAAGCAAGGAGGCTCACCAACAGCTCAGAAGCTCAACAGGATCAACGAAGCACTGGATTTTGATCTTCGTTACATATATCCGCATCATAAAAGATGCAGGAAAAATGATGTCAATACATGGAATGTACGAGCATGTGAGGGGAAATCTAAACAAGACATTAGCTTGAACTGAAATCTGAAAGAAACACTTACCTTGTCTCTACGCAACTCAAGGATACTCAACTCAATGCAGAAATAAAACAACAATAAAGATGTAGTTTATATTAACCATTTGAAAAAGTAGATAACATCACGAAGTATTGAAAAATAAAATAACATCTCAGTTGTATATAAAAATACAAAAATAAACTCTGTTTGGGATATTCGCTTACCGACAACCATCATTATGATCTATGTGATGATACAGAGTCTCGCCCACGCTGCCAGAACTGTCCTATACTTTGTCGGGGTATAGCACTACTCAACTATGTGGATCCACTAGTCTATGCTAAAAAGCATTAAGGAATCATCTAACAAGTATGACCCTTTCTACCCATGTTGGCTACATTGTTTATGGAGACTTTGAGTTATCTGAACTCACCCCATATCGGTGCTCAATACTACTCCAAAAATATAACTAGCTCATATGTTTAAAAACATAACTCTCTCTATTGTTTAAGATTATTACTCAAAATATCTCTTAAAAGAGATGGTACTCAGAACTGCTCATAAAACTCTTTTGGAAAACGGTGTCTCATCTTATCTTAAATGTAAATACATTTGCTCTTTCAAAATACTTAGTTCTCATATATAATTTTAAATAAAATGAACTCACTCTACTCTTCTCAACTCTGTGTTCAAGTCATTTAAATCAAGTTGTAAAACAATTGCTAACGACCTCTTAAAATTACTCGAAGAACTCTCAAGAATTGACTCTCAACTCTAGCTTGAATTTGAATTATGGATTCAAGGGTTATGATTCATGTTTATGAATGATTTCTAGATGTTTAGAAGTAGTTTAGAGTAGTTAGAATCAATAGGAATTGATAGTACACTTTTGAAGGACTCAGACAGGCTAAACAACGAAAAATAGGTAGGACCAGGCGACCCTGGCGCAGGGTGCCAATCCCTAAAGTTCAAAGGGCACATTTTGTCACACTGCTGGCATGCCTCCCCAGACCCTTTGGTGCATCTAAGGCGCGCCACGCCAGCCCCTCCCCAGGTCAATCCGACAAATTTTTTAACTTGTTTTCTGATCTTAATTTGACTAAATTTGATTCTTTTTCTCAATTTATCTTTAGATTCAGGTACCCAATACATGTGCACAAGAATCTATTCAAAATAACTCTTAAAATTGATACGACTTCCTCAAGAACTCATCAATCCCCTCCTAATAGAAGACCGAAAACAAGTTCAAGAACACTAATCAAGAACATCAAACCTTAAAGTTTCTAGAACGAATTTTATGTTGAAATTAACATGATTGGTGTGTGGGTGAACGAACCCAACACTATGTGAACTCACATACCTCTTTAGGGATCAAACCCTTGGCGAAATCGGCAACGAAACCTCAAGAACTTGACGAAATCTCCTCTTTTCTCTTCTTGAACCTTTTTCCAAAACCCTAGCGTGAATTTTGATTGTATAAACTGAACCAAATCAGTTTAGCCCCCTAATTAATTACTAAAAACGGAATAAATCTTATAGGGTAATAAAAAGACTAAAATACCCCTCTTAAATCCGGGTAACTTTCCTTAAATGGATTGCCCAACTTCAAACAGGCATATCTTCCTCATACGAGTTCGGAATTTAGCAAACTTGGTGGCGTTGGAAAGAGGATTCCAAGTCCTTTCATTTGATATTTCATAGGCCACCTAACTCATCATGTACTGTAAGTTATGGCCATTTGAAGTTGACTCAAAACTCATACTTAGCATAACTTGTTAAAATTTCCAAATTTACTCTTTCCAAAAATAGTTCTTTCTAATTCTAGTTCTTTCTAAGGCGGGATGTTACAGATTGTATATACAGAAATCCATAAATTGAATTTCTAAGTAATAAAAATATTTTTTCCCAAAAATCTACTTTGAAAGTATAAGTTTAGTTCAAATTTTCTTCTATATTTTGAAAAGATGTATGATGGCATATTATATTTGAGTTTGTTTGTCCTATGTCCTAATACGTGAATGTTTTTCTTGCCATTACTTTCATAACTAATGACAAAGTTTAGTCAGCCGGATCTTTAATTATTTCATTTTCAAGCTTAGTTTAGTAAAGAATTAGGCTTACTTATAGTAGTGCGTGAGAGTGCGATTAAATAGATAAAAAGTTTTTTTAACAGTTTAAACATTTAGATGAGATACTCACTCAATTCAGTATGGTATCAGAACATATAAAATAACATCCATAAAAAATAAATAAATATAATTAAAGGGAAAACAATTGTATTCCCAATAACCATGATCAATCAGTGTGGACTCAACTCTGATTTGTTATTTTTAAAGTTATTATTAAATTAACATGCATACTATATTGAAGTAAATATTTTTAGGGCCGGTTTGGACAAGTGATATAAAATCATGATTTGATATTGAAATATTCTAAGGTGTCATATCGGTAAAATCGCATATCTCCATGTCTTTTTTTTTTAATAAATAAATATTTTGTGATTACAAACTAATTTCAAATATACTTAATTTTATAACGATTCACTAGTCAACAACAATAGTAATTAGTTATTTTTTAATATAATACTTTCACATGATACGAATAATCTCTTCACGCCGAGCATGAGTCCCTTTTTGCGTAATTCAAAATGATGATTTGCAAAATATAAACTTATAGGTCAAGTACCTGTCACTGTCACGACCTGAGAGTACCCCCTAGTCGTAACATGGCGTATTCGACCCCGAAGGGGTCTTATACGAGCCACATAGTCATTCATTGCATTCAATAATGAAAATAGTGCGGAATAAAAAAAAACTTATTTACATCCACACATTTAAACTTCATTAAAACAACTTTAAAAACACACAGCGGAAGTCTAAGTCTCACATGACCATCTTAGACTCAGTCACAAAACATAAGTAGGGACACGGCCCTTTACAATCAAAAGAAGTCTATTAAGTCTATTACATGAACAAAAGAACTTAAAAGTCTTATCCTCGAATCCATGAGGACATACCAAGTCTTGGAGGAAAGCAATCCAACACTTCAAACTAGCTAGGAGGGATCACTTGCCGGAACCTACACTTATAGTAAAAATATGAAGAATATGGGTTAGTACACAAAATGTACTAAGTATGATGACCATGCAAAACATGCTTTAAAAGGGACATTTTGGTTAGAAACCATGCATTATGCCACTTTTTGAAGTACCATGAATAGTTGCATAAAAGACATACAATACAAGCATAAACATCAAGTAAGTCATAATATTACCTTTAAACAATTTCAACATGAAAACCTTTACCTTGGACCTTCACCTCAAGAAACCCTTATGCTATACCTCGTGCAATGTATGGATGGCGTCCCATACCACCATCCATACTAAGGCACCACATTAAGGTCACTTAAGGTAACTTATCATTCCTTTCTTTCACCTTTGCACAATATTCATACATAAGAGGTATATCATTAATTAAGACATGACAAGGGAAAATAACTCGTAATATAACCCAAGTATAGCATGCATCTCATATTAAGCATTTGAGAGCCAACATTCTTTAATAACCTCATTTAGGCCACAATTGTATCACATACATTAGGATTTAGAGAAACTCACTATGACCCTCTCCAAGCCTACTCGTGCAATGTATAGGTAGCATCCCATACTACTACCTACACTTTGTAGAACCTATCAAGAAACCATAATGAAATCTCACATGATGGGAAGTAAGCATTTAACCGACATAGACCATGAGAGCTTGTCATGGAATCCGGTGTCATAAGTCCCCACACCGTAAAGAGGTGGTCTACTTGCCTAAGGAAGACCGGTATATATAGCTTAATGGATCCACTAGCTACCTATGCGGGCACATAGTTTATGGGATAAGGTAGACGATCATTGAAACTCATGCCTAACTATTGGGGGAGTTTCCATCTAACCAAATTCACTCGGTTCTTAGCCTACATTCCCATAGAATAGTTTCTTACCTTGACATTATCACATATGAGAGGTGCCATTGGCCTACCAACTCCAAATTACATTTATTAACACGTGAAAGGGTGCTTTAAGCCTACCGTTTCAAGGTTCATTTAGGAAAGCTCACTAACTCCTCTTGAAAGGGTGCCATGGGCCTACCGGATCAAGTCTCATCATTAACCTTCATGGAAAGTGCCATAGGCCTACCGATTCCAAGGTTCATTACATCATTAATGGAAGGGTGCCTTTAGCCTACCGATTCCAAAGTTCATTATTATCATGATTGGAAGGGTGCTACTAGCCTACCGATTCGAGGATTCCACAACCAACAATAATCATTTAAACAAGAAAAGGATGCACAAGCTCTACCAATTCGAGATATACAATATATTGGAGAATCCTTCATATTCTATCATCAACATTCATGAGTGTCAAATTGAGAAAAATCCTTTCAATAATAACACAT
This sequence comes from Solanum tuberosum, assembly GCF_000226075.1. Taxonomy (NCBI): domain Eukaryota; kingdom Viridiplantae; phylum Streptophyta; class Magnoliopsida; order Solanales; family Solanaceae; genus Solanum; species Solanum tuberosum. The sequence goes on from NW_006238929.1 coordinate 1,591,570, forward strand.
TTACTTTCATAACATGATCACATTAGCTCCATTGAACGTCCATTCATAAAAATGTCATGTAACACTTAAATTTCTCATACTATGCCTTCAAGGCCATGGTCACAATACATTCCATAATTAAACACCTCCACCATAAGTGGATCAAACCAAGCAAGAACAATTTTATCCATAATATGAGATTAAGCCAACTTACCATCCTCCAAATCCATAATAACCATTACTCAATTCCCAACAATTCTATCACCACAAGGTGATTCACCCATAATTTGCCCATAAGGCCACAATCAAGCTTGGAACTTGGAGCAAGAGTCTCTTCAATCTTGAGGAAGGTTTTGGATTAGGGTTCTTGAGAGAACTTGAGAGAAAATGTGTCTAAGTATGGGAGAGATGTTTTGGGAAATGTTTTGGAGATGGGAATTGAACTAATGGTATATAGGAAATAACATATGCCCTTTGGAAAAAATGGTCCAACACTTAGAAAAAAATTTAGGCGGGTGAACAGTAACCAGGCTTACTGGAATTTGCATTTTCTGCCGGACAGACTTTACGAAAATGGGCATAACTTCTTCGTCCGAACTCCGAATGAGGTGAAACGAAGTGCGTTAGGTAGCTAACTCAAAGGGCTTTCCATGGATATATTATTGGCCACCCAAATAATTTGTGTGCTAGGAGATATGACCCTCCAAAGTAGACCCTCGAAAAAGGCTTCACTTGGAATTTTCGGATTTTGATACGGTTGCTCTAAAATTTGGGTTAGACCCATTTCCCACTCAATTTGACCCCCTAAACAAGAATATGAAGTCGGATTTTCGAAAAACGAAACGGATCTTTTTATATACAGCTAAACAAGTTTCCGGTAACTTCCGAAGCACATTTTTAAGAACTTTTTGGGTCAAATTCAAATATAATCATTTCATTAAGTTCTCGACTCCAAACTCACATGTGAGGCTCTAGTTTCACTCTATCATTTTCCGAGTCGTTACATTATCCCCCACTTAGGAACATTCGTCCTCGAATGACACTTTAAACACATAAGGGGTAACAACTCAAGTATACAGCCCATCAACATGCATACAACATCAATACAAGTACATAAATATCGGAGGAAACATCAACTCCACATCAATGAGGCTCAAACAACTTCATGCAATTCAAGAAATTAGGAATACATCTACCAATTCCTTATGCATCAAACTTTACCATTTCTCATTTCATTGGATGAACTTCCTTCTCCAATTTACATCACACTCATCCCAAAATTATTAGGCACATTATGCAATTTTCTCATAAAAGTACAATTATGCAACATTTAAGCATGTTCAACATTTATCCTCATGAAGCATATAGACAACTCAACTAAATGCACATCAATATGAGGAACACATTTATGAAAACTCATTTTATCATTTAACAAGAATTCAAATAGGACATGCATAACATAAGGAGACCATGGAAACTCATTTTCACCCAAGACTCCAAAATATAAAACAAGCTATTAGGAACTCTTGGTCTCAAGCTTGAATAAGAATAGAAGGAATGAGATAAGGATATCAACACTCTCAACAACCTTGCTATTCAACATAGCATCCCCCCAAACCCAACTAAGGCAAACATGAAAAACAACAACATAGAAACTTCATCAAGACATTCATGACCATAAGGAACTAAAACTTACCGGCGCCTTTTCTCGAATTAGCTTCCTTGTCCTTGCTAGCTTGGAGAGCATAGAAACGACCATAATTTGGAGGAATAGGAACCGTTCCATCTTTAGAAGCTTGCTTTGCCTCCCTTCCTCTAGCCGTAAAAGTAGGACAATCTTTCACCTTGTGATCATTCTTCCCACAACCATAGCATCCATTAGTACCGGCTAGGCACTTCCCATAGTGCCTCTTGCCACAAGTGGTGCAAGTAGGTTTAGAAAATGAGATCCACCATTTTTTTTCTTGGTTAACCTTAGGAGAACTTGAAGAATCTTGGTCTTGAGTCCTTAGCACTTGAAGAATCTTGGTCTTGAGCCCTTTTCTTGAACCTAGGTTGACTTTGCTCATCGGATCTACCCCTCTTCACATTCCTATTCATCCTCTTAAGTTTGGACTCCTCAATGGATTGAGCATACACTATGAGCCTAGAAATGTTCATGTCATTATGGAGCATTGCCGTATGGCACTCTTCCTTGACTAGGTCGGATACGCCGGTCACAAACCTACTCATCTCATCCCTAGGGTTTGACACCAAAGATGGGGCATACTTAGACAATTGGGTAAACCTCAAGGAGTACTCTTGCACACTCGCATTGCCTTGCCTAAGGTTGATAAACTCCTTAACCTTACACTGCCTTTTCTCACGGGGAAAATACCTACCAAGGAAAGCTTTCTTAAAATCCTCCCATTCTATAGGATCCACTCCCACCGGCTTATTAGCCTTCCATTGAGTGAACCAAATTTGGGCAAAATCTTTCAATTGATAGGAGGCAAGCTCCGCCTTTTCTTTTGAAGTCACCCCCATAGCACTCACTACCTTATACACTTCATCCAAAAATTCTTGGGGATCCTCTCTCACCTTAGAACTTAGAAACACCGGAGGATTCATCCTCACAAAGTCTCAACTTAGAAGCCATAGTACCCTCATTAGCATTCACCCTAGGCCCCATATCTCTAGTCGCTTGAGCCGCCATGGCTCGGGCCAAGATTAAGAAAGCCGACCTAATCTCTTCATTGGTCATATCCGGGGGAACCACCGGAACCTCATTCTCTTGCTCACCTATAGGAACTTGATTGCATTGCACACCTTGACCATTTTGCACAACTTGGGGAGGAACTTCCTCATTCACATCCTCTTCTCCTACTCTCCTTGCGGGTCTCCCTCTTGTATTCATATCCTATAAACACAAGAGAAGGATAAGGATAAGAACACTTATAGAACCACACTCTAAGGCACGACTTTAAGAATATGAAAGAAGTGTAACTTCTAGCATCCTATAGCCTCTCGCTCATAGATGTGTCGCGACTAACACCGATGAATAAGACTCTACTAGACGTGACTTGTGAGACTTTGATCCTAAAAACCATTCCCAAAATCTTATGCTCTGATACCATGTTTGTCACGACCCGGGAGCACCCCCAAGTCGTAAAAAGGCGTACTCGACCCCGAAAGGGTCTTATACAAACCACATAGTCATTCATTGCATTCAATAATGAAAATAGTGCGGAATAATAAAAAAACTTATTTACATCCACACATTTAAACTTCTTAAAACAACTTTAAAAACACACAACGGAAGTCTAAGTCT
>NW_006238929.1:1595122-1629810 GCF_000226075.1 Solanum tuberosum
ATAAAATTAGAATAGAAAAGTCTTGTCCTCGACATATGAGGACATACCACAAGATCTTGGAAGAACTTCAAGTTCCAAGCTTACTATAGAACCCGCTCACTTTCCGGAACCTACACTAGTAGAAAATAGAGAAATATGGAATTAGCACAATTAAGTACTAAGTATGATGACCATGCAAAACATGCTTTAAAAGGGACATTTTAGTTAGAAACCATGCATTATGCCACCTTTTTGAAATATCATGAACAATAGCATAAAAGACATACAAGACAAGCATAACATCAAGTAAGTCATAATATCACCTTTAAACAATATCAACATGAAAACCTTTACCTTGGACCTTCACCTCAAGAAACCCTTATGCTATACCTCGTGCAATGTATGGATGGCGTCCCATACCACCATCCATACTAAGGCACCACATTTAGGTCACTTAAAGTAACTTATCATTCCTTTCTTTCACCTTTGCACAATATTCATACATAAGAGGTATATCATTAATTAAGACATGACAAGGGAAAATAACTCGTAATATAACCCAAGTATAGCATGCATCTCATATTAAGCATTTGAGAGCCAACATTCTTTAATAACCTTATTTAGGCCACAATTGTGTCACATACATTAGGATTTAGAGAAACTCACTATGACCCTCTCCAAGCCTACTCGTGCAATGTATAGGTAGCATCCCATACTACTACCTACACTTTGTAGAACCTATCAAGAAACCATAATGAAATCTCACATGATGGGAAGTAAGCATTTAACCGACATAGACCATGAGAGCTTGTCATGGAATCCGGTGTCATAAGTTCCCACACCGTAAAGAGGTGGTCTACTTGCCTAAGGAAGACCGGTATATATAGCTTAATGGATCCACTAGCTACCTATGCGGGCACATAGTTTATGGGATAAGGTAGACGATCATTGAAACTCATGCCTAACTATTGGGGGAGTTTCCATCTAACCAAATCCACTCGGTGCTTAGCCTACATTCCCATAGAATAGTTGTTACCTTGACATTATCACATATGAGAGGTGCCATTGGCCTACCAACTCCAAATTACATTCATTAACATGTGAAATGGTGCTTTAAGCCTACCGTTTCAAGGTTCATTTAGGAAAGCTCATTAACTCCTCTTGAAAGGGTGCCATGGGCCTACCGGTTCAAGTCTCATCATTAACCTTCATGGAAAGGTGCCATAGGTCTACCGATTCCAAGGTTCATTACTAATCATTAATGGAAGGGTGCCATTAGCCTACCGATTCCAAGGTTCATTATTATCATGAGTGGAAGGGTGCTACTAGCCTACCGATTCGAGGATTCCACAACTAACAATATAATCATTTAAACAAGAAAAGGATGCACAAGCTCTACCAATTCGAGATATGCAATAAATTGGAGAATCCTTCATATTCTATCATCAACATTCATGAGTGTCAAATTGAGAAATAATCTTTCAATAGTAACACATTTACATTCATAACATGATCACATTATCTTCATTGAACTCTCATTCATACAATGTCATGATAACACTTCAATTTCTCATACTATGCCTTCAAGGCCATGGTCACAATACATTCCATAATTAAACACCTCCACCATAAGTGGATCAAACCAAGCAAGAACAATTTTTATCCATAATATGAGATTAAGCCAACTTACCATCCTCCAAAGCCATAATAACCATTACTCAATTCCCAACAATTCTATCACCACAAGGTGATTCACCCATAATTTGCCCATAAGGCCACAATCCTCAATTCATCCATATACCAACAATTCATCATAAATAGATATACAAAACCATATAAATCAACAATACAATCCGATCTAAACACAATTTCATCAACATTAAATCATAGGCATTAAACCCACTTCATAAGCAAATTCGAGGCTTTTAATGAAAACATGGGTTCTTGAAGAAGTTTCATATAAAATCATCTTAAAATCATAAATAGAACTTCAATTCACCAATATAATGACTTTGAAAACATTTTACCCATGAACCCATACCTAGAATAGAAAATAGAAGTTTTGTTCTTTGAAGACTTTTGAAACCCTTTTTAATGGACTCCTTGAAGGAAAGATAATCAAGGATCAAGGGTCACCATACCTTTGTTAAGATTCCCCAAGAAAATTGATGAAGAAACCACCTTCAATCCAAGCCCTAGCTCCAAGTTCTTGACCTTCTTAAAATGGAGGATTGTAGAGAGAAAAGTATTTGAGAGGCGGTGAGTTCTTTTAAATTCTAATTGGAGTGACTTAAAATGGAAGAATTTGGTCTAGAAGGGTTTTATAATTGCTAGGAAAGGCATATAATAAAAGGGGCTCAACTTAGGAAAAGAAATAAGGACCCACTTAAAAGTTTCCACTAAACCCGTCTAAGCTCGTCCTTGCTGACAGTGCTTCACTATTTTGGGCATAACTTTTACTCCGAGATCGGAAAAGGGCAAACTCGGTGGCGTTGGAAAGAGAACTCAAATACCTTTAATTGTATAGGTAATGGCCCACCTAATTAATTTTGACCTAAGAGATATCATCATTTGAAGTTGACCCTTAAAAGTCGTAACTTTAAAAATCTGCCCCTTGCTCGTCTTTTCCAGTGGGATTACTCAAAGGCTGGTCAACTGGGCAGTCCACTAGGCTAAATCGCTAGCCTAGTCCCTTGCTTGCACCCTAGGATGCTACCTAGCTCCATTTAAGTTCTAAAACAGCATAAACATCAATCTAAGCTCCCACTAACCCAAACGTCAAGGCTCAAGTTCATTCTATCATTTTTCGAGTCGTTACAGTACCATTGCAATTTGAAGAAAAAAAATCACTATTTGAAATTTCAAATCGTACTTTTTTTTAGAATTTGATCTCACATCGCATGTCCAGATATTAATTTAAAATGAAGACATTATATCACATGTCCAAATACAAGCTTAGAATAAGAGGATTGTATGAGAAATATATTTCACCTCTAATTTACCAACTCAATAATAAAATATATGAGTAGAAATAGGGGATTATATCTTTTAAGAGGTAAAAGTTTGTCCGTACTAGATAAATATTTACATCAAATTAATCAATGCATTACATACCATTACACATAAATGTTTTCTCATTTAATCATATGACTAATCATGTGCACACCCCGAGCCTACACCCTGGACGTGACTGGAATTCGAGAACCATTGTTGGTCCCCAAGGGAACCCTCGACCTTGCTGAATTACTCAGTGAAAGACTTACTCAAGAAAAATGAAGACTCCAAATACCAAACTTAACTCATATAGTCTCAAAATAGTTTAACTCAATAAATGTTTGAAAATACTTAAGCAAGCATAAGTAATTAACTCAAAGCCTCAAAGGACCATCAACAAGGGAAATGGGAAAAGACTCCTTAACTACTACTATCTATGAAGCCTCTAAAAATTGTGAGGGAAGTTGGTACAAGACCCACGACCTCCTAATAAACTAAAAACTAGGTCTGGAACCCTTTGGAAGCAAGGAAGCTCCCCAAGGCTTAGCTGGAATCCGATGGGATCAACGAAGTACTGGTTGATGACCCTGGACACTTGTATCTGCATCATGAAAGGATGCAGGCCGAATGATGTCTATACATTGAATGTATGAACATGTAATGGGAAAATAGAAACATATATATAAAGCTGAATTGATAGAAAAAGAAAGACATACTCACCTCACTCTAACTCAACTCAACTCAACTCACTATGAAAGCAATGATAATAAGATGCAACATATAAATCCTTTAAAATAGTAGATTATAACTCAAAATATAAAAAAAAAATCAATAATAAACTATTTTACCCTTATTTGGGAGATTCACTAACTCACAACCATCACTATAAGCTACATGATGATACAACGTCTCACCCACGCTACCAGAACTGTCTTATACCTTGACGGGGTATGTAAAACCTCAACTAAGTGGATCCACTAAGCTATGCTTAAAAGCAATAAGGAATCATCTAAAAAGTATGACCCTTTATCCAATTTGGCATACATGTTTTATGAGAATTTTGAGTTGTTTGAACTCATCCCATATTGGTGCTCAATACTACTCCCAATAATATATATAACTCATGCTCATAGGTTTAAAACATAACTATTCCTCAATTTGAGATAATTACTCAAAGGATTTCTCTTAAAAGATATAATGCTCAAAAACTCATTTAAAAATCAGTGTTTCTCTCATTTTAAATGTAAAAGTATTACACTTGGGATTACTTATGTAACACCTCGGTCTTAGAAAGAGCTATTTTTAAAAAGAACTAAATTGGAAAGAGCTAATTTAGGATTTGTGCAAGTTAGTCTTCAATTGTGAGTTTTGGGTCAACTTCAAACCGCCATAACTTTCAGTACAAGATGCGTTAGATGGCCTATAAGGTATCAAATGAAATATCATTGAGTCCTCTTTCCAACGCCATCGAATTTTCTAAATTCCAAGTTCGGATGAGGCAGATATGCCCGTTTGAGTTCAGCCATTCTAATTAAGGAAAGTTCATCTGAATTAAAGAGGGGTATTTTGGTCTTTTCCTTACCCCACTAGCCTAACTCATTTTTAGTAATATTATAGGGATTGTTTTCACAATTCCTAAACACGCTAAGGGTTTTAGAGAGAAGTTCAAGCGTACGTTCAAGGTTCTTGCAATCTTCAAGGAATTTCTCCAAGGATTTGATCCTTACGAGGCATGTAAGATTTCATTGTGATGGGTTCGTTCACTCTAATGCCAATCATGAGTTTCTTGAGTTAATTTCGACCATGATAATCCATGTATTGAGGTTCTTGATAAGTTTCTTGAAGTTTCGTTCTTAAATATTTAATAATGGGATTTGATGAGTTCTTGAGGAGAATGTTATGAGTTTGAGAGAAATCAATCGATTCTAGGTGAATTAGAGCCATAAATCGAGAACAAAAATTCGTCGGAATGTTCTGGGACGGTGCACCCAAGATGCGCCAGGAGGGCTAGCGCCCTGCGTCTGCAGCACGCCACAAACCAGCCCCAGTAATTGGAGGGATGGCATGACGCGCCAGGGATGCGCCAGAAGTGTCATCACACTTTTTCTTCCATTCTTTGATTCATACTTGTTCCTTTGAGTCGAGCTTTCATTTCTTTCTTAATCCTTACTATTTAAACCTTCATTAATCCTCAAGAGATCACATATATCATGAATCATAACTCTTGAATTCACATTTCAAATTCAAGAAAAGATTTAGAGTTAAGTTTGAGAGAACCTTTCAAGTCATTTAAAGAAGTCTTTTTACAAACTTTTAAAACTTGTTCAAGACTTGAGTACTTGAGTATGAGGATGAGAATAGTTGAGTTTCATATTTAAAAATGAATATATGGGAACTAAGTATTCCCAAGAGTAAATTTGTTTACATTTAAAATGAGAGGAAACTTTGATTTCCAAATGAGTTCATGAAGAGTTTTGAGTATAATCTCTTTGAAGAGAACTTTTTGAGTAATAATCTCAAAGTTTGAGGATGATGAAATGTTTTTAAAAATATGAGCATGAGTTATATTATTGGCAGTAGTATTGAGCACCAATATGGGGACGAGTTCAGACAACTCAGAGTCCTCATAAACTATGTATGCCAATATGGGTAAAGGGTCATACTTTTTAGATGATTCCTTATTTCTTCTTTAGCATAGCTTAGTCGATCCACTTAGTTGGGGATGTATTATACTCCAACAAGGTGTAAGATAGTTCTGGCAGCGTGGGAGAGATGTTGTATCATCACATAGCTCATAGTGATGGTTGTTGTTTAGAGAATCTCCCAAATAAGAGAAAAGAGTTATTATTGTATTTTTAAATACATTGAGTTATTATCTACTGTTTTAAAATCTTTCTTTATAATTCATCTCTATTGTTGCTCTTATATTTCTGAGTTGAGTATTTCTGAGTTTGTGTATCCTTAAGTTGAGTTGAGTTGAGTTGAAATAAGGTGAGTATATTCTTCCTTTTTATCAGGTCAAGCTCGTGTTTATTCTTTAGAGTTCCCCTTGCATACTTATACATTCCATGTACTGACGTTATTTGGCCTCCATCTTTCATGATGCAGAAACAGGAGTTCAGGGTCATCAACAGGCGCACCGTTGATACCACTTGCAGTTCCAGAGTCATTATGGTGAGCCTTTTTGCTTCCGGAGGATTCCCATTTAATTTTCAGGTTTGTTAGGATGTCGTGGGTCTTGTCCTGACTTCCATCATTGACATTAGAGGCTTCATAGATAGTAGTAGTTAAGGAGTCTTTTCCATTTTCTTTGTGATGTTTTAAAGACTATGAGTTGAACACTTATGTTCATTTGAGTATACTGAGTAAACTATTTTATTTATGATAGCTTATGAGTTGAGTTGTTTTAAGATTTCTATTATTGAGAAAGTCTTCTACTAAGAGTTGATTCAGGCCAAGGAATCGCTTGGGGCCAGCAATGGTTCTCGAGTGTTTGTTATGCCCAAAGTGTAGGCTCGGGGCGTGGCAAACTTTGTATTAGAGAAAAGAGTTCAAGATTCCTCGGGTGTCTATGAAGTTGTGTCTGTAGGGTCCTGAGAGAGATAGATGTTTCACACATGGCATCCGATTGAAAGAAAGAGATAGGTTGGCATATCTATAATTAGGAGGCTGCGACATTTAGGAACTATCTCATTTCTTTCATACTCTTGTTGTGCGATAGAGTTCAACTATATGAAAGTTTCTTTCTAATTCGTGCTTGCGCGTATCTTTCAGAATGTGCCTCCACGAAGAGCTGTTCGAGGTTATCCTGCTAGGAGAAATGTTGATCCCCAGGATCAAGGGGTACCCAATGCACCAGAAGTGCAACCCAATGAGAGGTCACTAACACTGAGTTCCGCGATGCTATCCAGATGTTGAGTCAAGTTGTGACCAATAAAGCTGGGAAACAAAGAGGGAATCGACTGGATGTGACTGATACATCCAAGATCCGTGAGTTCTTCAGAATGAATCCTTCAGACTTTACCTGTTCAAGTGTCACTGAGGATCCAAAAAACTTTGTGGAAGGGTTGCAGAAAGTGTTTGAGGTGATGTATGTTGTAGATGCTGAGCGTGTGGAACTAGCTGCATATCAACTGAAAGGTGTTGCTAGAGTCTAGTACGACCAATGGAAGAAGAGTAGAGTTGAAGGTGCACCAATTGTGAGTTGGGCTGTATTTGAAAAGGCCTTCATGGGGCATTTTTTTCTTTGTGAACTGAAAGAGGCAAAGGTAAGAGAATTCCTTACTCTTAAGCAGGAATCCATGAGTGTGCATGAGTACAGCCTCAAGTTCACTCAACTGTCTTGTTATGCTCTGGAGATGGTTGCTGATATGGGGAGAGGAATGAGATTATTTGTGTCTTGGTTGTCTCATCTGTCAAGCAAAGAGGGTAAGGTTGCTATGTTGATAGGGGACATAGACATGAACATGGAAAGGCGTATGATCCATGTGCAACAGGTTAAGGAGGACAAGCTGAGAGATAGATAAGAGTTCCGGAACAAGAAGGCTAAGACAACAAGAAATGAGTCCGGGCAATAGAAGAATAATGTGAACCGGTCATCTTTTCAACAAAAGCCAAATGGACATGCTCCATCATTTGCTAGTGCACCTGCGCCAAAGAACAAAGGTGAGTTCTAAAATTAGAATTCGCAGAACTTCAGTGCTAGACCTGCTCAGTCTCAAGGTAGTGTGCCACAAGGGGCACACTAGACTCCTGCATGTGCTAAGTGTGGTAAGAACCACCCAAGAGCGTGTCGTGATGGCTCCATGATTGCTTCAAGTGTGGTCCGACAGATCACTTCATGAGAGAGTGCCTTAAGAACAGGCAAGGAAATGGTAATGTGGGCAATAGAGCCCAATCTTCTTCGGTAGCTCCGCCAGACAGAGATACACCTAAAGGAGCTACTTCAGGGACAGGAGGAGGAGCAAATCTTTTGTATGCTATTACCAGTCGCCAAAAGCAAGAGAATTCACTGAATGTTGTCACTAGTATGATCAAAGTCTTTACTTTTGATGTATATGCATTGCTTGATCCAAGTTTAACTCTATATTTTGTGACTCCATACATTGCTATGAATTTTGATATTCTTCCTGAGCAACTTCTTGAGCCCTTCAGTGTTTCCACACCTGTTGGTGAGTCTATTCTAGCTGAGAGAGTTTATCATGATTGTACCATTTCTATCAACCACAAGGACACCATGGCTAACTTAGTCGATCTAGACATGATGGACTTTGATCTTATTTTAGGTATGGACTGACTTCATGCTTGTTATGCCTTAGTCAATTGTAGAACTTGAGTAGTTAAGTTCCAGTTTCCTAATGAGTCGTTTATTGAGTGGAGAAATAGCTTAGTAGTGCCTAAGGGTCATTTTATTTCGTACCTTAAGGCAAGAAAGTTAGTTTCCAAGGGGACATCTATCACTTAGTCTGAATTAATGATTCTAGTGTTGAGACACCATTTATTTAGTCAGTTCCAGTTGTGAGAGACTTTCCAGAGGTCTTTCCCGATGATCTTCCTGGAGTCCCTCCTAAGAGAGAAATAGACTTCGATATAGATATTCTTCCTGATACTCGACATATCTCTACTCCGTCATATAAAATGTCTCCAGCTGAGTTGAAAGAATTAAAAGAGCAGTTGAAAGATCTACTTGACAAAGGTTTTATTCAACCTAGTGTCTCACCTTGGGGCGCTCCGATCTTATTTGTTAGGAAGAAAGATGGTTCTCTTAGAATGTTTATAGATTACCGTCAGTTGAACAAGGTTACTATCAAGAATAAGTATCCTCTTCCGAGAATTGATGATCTATTCGATCAACTTCAGGGTGCCACTTGTTTTTCTAAGATAGACCTCAGATCTGGCTATCATCAGTTGGGAGTAAGAGAAAGTGACATCTCGAAGACATTATTCAGGACCCGCTATGGTCATTATGAGTTTCTAGTTATGTCTTTTGGCTTGACTAATGCTCATGTAGTGTTCATAAACCTTATGAATAGAGTGTTTAAGCCTTTTCTTGCTATGTTTTTTATCGTATTCATTGTTGACATTCTAATTTATTCGAGGAATGAGGAGGATCATGATAGTCATCTCAAAGTAGTTCTTCAAACTCTAAAGGATAAGGAGTTGTATACCAAATTTTCCAAGTGTGGGCTTTGGCTTAAGTCAGTGGCGTTCTTAGGCCATATTGTGTTTGGTGAAGGAATTCGAATTGACACTCAGAAGATTGAGGCAGTAAACAACTGGACGAGACCCTCATCTGCAATTGATATTAGGAGCTTATTAGGATTGGCTGGTTATTATAGGAGGATTTCGAGGGGTTCTCATTTATTTCGTCCCTGTTGATAAAGTTGACTCAAAAGACAACAAAGTTTCAATGATTTGAAGCTTCTGAGAAAAGCTTTCAGGAATTGAAAGCATGATTAACTGCAGCCCCAATGTTGACTTATCGGAAGGTACACAAGGCTTTGTTATGTTTTTGATGCGTCCAGAGTTGGACTTGGTTGTGTATTGATGTAGAATGGCAAGATTATAGTTTATTCCTCCAGACATCTTAAGATTCACGAGAAGATTTACCCAACCCATGATCTAAAGTTGGCTAATGTAGTGTTTGCTTTGAAAATATGGTGCAACTATCTCTGTGGTGTTCATGTTTATGTGTTCACCGATCACAAGAGTCTTTAGAATGTATTCAGTCAAAAAGAGCTTAATCTCAGACAGAGAAGGTGGTTGGAGTTACTCAAGCATTATGACATGAGTATTCTCTATCACCCAGGTAAGGTTAATGTTGTTGTTGATGCTTTGAGCAGATTGTCTATGGGTAGTACTGCCCATGTTGAGGAAGGCAAGAAAGAATTAGCCAAAGATGTGCATAGACTTGCACGATTGGGAGTCTGATTGATGGATTCCAACGAAGGAGGAGTAGTGGTGATGAATGGGGATAAATCATCACTAGTGTCCAAAGTGAAAGAGAAACAACACCAAGACCCTATTTTCCTTGAATTGAAGGAAAATGTTCATAAGCAGAAAGTGATGGCTTTTGAACAAGGGGAAGATGGTGTATTGAGGTATCAAAGTAGATTGTGTGTACCAATCATGGATAAAGCTCATAACTCCAGATTCTCTATCCATCCTGGTTCCACGAAGATATATTGTGACTTGAGAGAAGTCTATTGGTGCAGTAGTATGAAGAGGTTTATTTCAGGGTTCGTTGTTAAGTGCCCAAATTTCCAACAAGTCAAGGTAGAGTACCAGAGGCCTAGTGGTATGGCTCAGAACATAAATCTTTAGGAATAGAAGTGGGAGATGATCAATATGGATTTCATTATTGGGTTGTTGAGGTCTCGCAGGCAGCATGATTTGATTTGGGTGATTGTAGATTGAATGACTAAATCAGCCCATTTCTTGCCGGTAAAGACTACCTATTCAACAAAAGATTATGCCAGATTATATAGTCAAGAGCTAGTCAGAATTCATGGAGTTATGGTGTCCATCATTTCAGGTAGAGGTGCATATTTCACCGCACAATTCTGGAAGTCTTTCAAGAAAGGTTTGGGTTCGAAGGTAAATTTGAGTACTGTTTTCCATCCTCAGACTGATGGTAAAGCAGAGCACACAATTCAGACTTTAGAGGATATGTTGAGGGCGTGTGTTGTCACACCCAAAACTCAAGGGGCGCAATTGAATCCTAATGCCAAAACTCAGGCTCGAGCCGACCCTACTGAACCATTTGCTACTAGCGCATGGAAGCCACACGCAATCACGAAAACAAACAAGTATATCTCGGCTTAAAATTAAGCCATCGGCCGGCAAGGCCCCTATCAACAGATCTATAAAATAAACAACTACTCCCAAGAGTTCATATAACGAAATAGCCAACTAGCACATAAGTCCTTATTAGGTCGTCGAGGCCACCATGATCTCTATGCCGACACTTAAATCATGTATATATCACGACAATACATCAAATAACTAACAAGCTTCAGAAAACCAACAACCTAGGCCAGCATGGCTATAATGTAGCTATACACCCCACAAACTAGTTTGCAAGCCTCTAAGAGTAGTAAATATTGGCGGGACAGGGCCCCAGCCTACCCATAAAAATATAAACAACAAAAGCTAACAAACCTCCCAACACTGGCAGCTCCAAGCATGAATGTAGTACCCTAGGCAATGGGGAATCAGGCATGAATGTAGTACCCCAGGAAATGGGGAATCAGTACAAACTAATATACCGAGTATGAAAGTCAATAGACTATGAGCAGGTATCCTAACATACTGGGAGTAATCCGATAAATAAATCAAGGATAAGATAAGTGTACTGCCCTGCTCGTAAATCTAAACATATCAAAAATAAATAAACAACAACCTAACCAAGTCCCCCATTAGCTCGGCAGGCACAAACATCACACAAGACCACCTACCCAGGCCCACAAAAGCCCAGAAAGTGACAATCAGTCTATATACCTCTATCGGTAGTCCCATATCCTCGTAGGCAGTCACATAGCCCTCTTAGGTAATAATATAACCCCGTAGGTAGCACATAGCTCTCTTAGGCATCAATATAGCTTATAGATAACTCATATCCCTCTTAGGCAACAACATAGCCCTATAGGCAACACATAGCTTTCTTAGGCATCAAGATTGCCCCGTAGGCTACTCATAGCCCTTATAGACATCAATATAGCCCTGTAGGCAACTCATAGCTCTTCTAGGCATCAATATAGCCCCGTAGGCAGAACATAGCCCTTCTAGTCATAGATCACATTCCTGCAACTAACCATAATTGCCCCAAGGGAAACAATAATAATCCAATAGGCTAAAAGCGAGCAATTTAGCTATAAGTAACCTATACGAATAGCTTCTAAGTCGTGTCCAACATAGGGAAGCTACTAACTGAATAAGAATCCCGACAAGGGAGTATTATATCCACTCGAGTAGCCAACAATCAATAATAATGGCTACAAGTATAACAAGGATAACAACCCAATTACATTGCTCCTAAGCTTTAAGGAAACATGTTGTAAGAAGGGAATACCCTTAACATACATTTTTCGCTGAATTCACGTGGCCTAACGACTTTTACTCATAACCCCCTTGATACTACAACAAGGCAGGACCACAATCAACACAAAAGAATAGAACATACCACGATAATCCGATAAAAGATATGTATTTTCATCGCAAATTGTTATTTGCGGCTTATCAAAGCTAGAGTCGATGAAAGAAGGGTCTTACCTTGATCTTAAGTTCGTAATACACCTCAAAACCTTAAAATATTTCCAAACCCTTGATGTCCCAACACCAAAGTATGATATGCTATGAAATCAATAAAAAGAATTATACCATGATGACGAGCTCAATGCGTAGAACAACTTTCGTCAAGGACTTAGGTCAAGATAATCTATAATTTGGTTGATCCTAGAAGTGGGTTTTCTAAGTTTTCTGGTTATTCACTGAAAAAAAATGAAGAAAGGTTGAAGAAGAAGATATATAAAAAGTTCCACCGACCTAGGGAACCCACCTCAAGTGCCTGCCTGTGCAATCTTGCAAAAATGCAAATATCTCTCTATTCTGAAGTTGTATGAACAAACGGTTTGATGCATTGAAAACTAAACTCGTAGACCTTCGATTTGATGGTTTGTGGTCTCCATAAATCTTTATAGATTGGGAGAAAACCTCTGAGACATTTGACACAAAGTTCAGAGAAATCTTTAAAAATGAACCTATGATAACTTTTGCCAACTTTTATTTTGTGACTTACCTAACTTCAAAACATGAGATACAACCCTTGAACACTTAAAATATGACATACCATATCATTCTTAATTTATTAATCACCCTCTTTGTCTTTCCACGAAGGTACAAGTTAATTTAGACGTTTCAAAAAGTCGGGGTGTTACATGTATGATCAATTTCAAGGGTAATTGGGATGATCACTTACCTCTCATTGAGTTTGCTTACAACAACAGTTATCACTCTAGCATCTAAATGGCTCCTTATGAGGCTCTTTATGGAGAAGATGTAGATCTCCTATTGGATGGTTTGAAGGTTGTGAAGTTGGTTTGATAGGACCAAAATTGGTTCATCAAGATATGGAGAAAGTGGAGATCATTCAAGATAGGTTGAAAACAGTGCAAAGTCGTCAGAAATCCTATACCGATGTTAGGATAAGAGACTTGGAGTTTAAGGTGGACAATTGAGTTTATTTGAAGGTTTCACCCGTGAAGGGTGTTATGAGGTTTGGACATAATGGGAAACTTAGTCCCCGGTATATTGGTCCTTATAGGATATCCAAGAGGATTGGCAATGTAGGCTATGAGTTGGAGCTATCGCTAGAGTTAGAAGCAGTCCATCTACTATTTCACATTTCAATGTTAAAGAAGTGTATGGGTGATCCTTCACTTATTATACCTACTGAGAATATTGGTATGAAGGACAACCTATCTTATGAGGAGATACTTGATCGTCAGGTGCGCAAGTTGAGAACCAAGGAGGCCGCATCAGTCAAGGTCTTATGGATGAATCAATTGTTAAGGAAGGTACTTTAGAGGTTGAAGAGGATATGAAGAAGATATACCCACATATATTTACTTCCAAAGAAATTCTAGACCAAGGTAATGACTTTTTGTAAAACACTTTTAAAAATAATATGTTATGTTGTGTTAATTTGCATGTTGGGTGTTTGAGTTGTGTGTTCGATGTTGCCAACCTCAGTCTATTTAGAGTGACCTCATTCAAAGACGAATGTTCCCAACAGGGAGATATTGTAACATATCGGTCTTAGAAAGACTATTTATAGAAAGAACTAAATTGGAAAGAGCTAATTTAAGATTTGTGCAAGTTAGTCTTCAATTGTGAGTTTTGGTTCAGATTCAACGAATATAACTTTCACTACGGGATGAGTTAGGTGGCCTATAATGTATCAAAGAAAATATCTTTGAGTCATCTTTCCAACGCCACCGAGTTTGCTAAATTTAGAGTTCGGATAAAGGAGATATGCCCGTTTGAGTTCAGCCTTTCTGATTAAGGAAAGTTCATCTGAATTAAAGAGGGGTATTTTAGTCTTTTCCTTAATCCCACTAGCCTAACGCATTTTTAGAAATATTTTAGGGGTCTAAACTGACTTAGATCAATTTTAAAAATTCCTAAACACACTTAGGGTTTCAGAGAGAAGTTCAAGAAGAGAAAGAAAGGAGAAGTTGAAGCGTTTGTTCAAGGTTCTTGCAATCTTCGAGGAATTTCGCCAAGTATTTGATATTTACGAGGTATGTAAGCTTCATAGTTATGGGTTCATTCACCCTCACACCAATCATGAGTTTCTTGAGTTAATTTCATCCATGATAATCCATGTATTGAGGTTCTTGATGAGTTTCCTGAAGTTTCATTCTTAAATATTTAATAATGGGATTTGATGAGTTCTTGAGGAGAATGTTATGAGTTTGAGTTCTGAGTCAACATAGTCAATGGAGAAGTTAGGGAGGGAAATCCTTCCACAAACCTTCTGTAGTAACCAGCTAAACCTGAGAAATTTATTATATCTGTAGGAGAGGTGGGTCTGAGCCATTGCTTTACTGCCTCTATTTTCTGATAATCCACTCAGATCCCTTCGCTAGACACTATATGACCAAGGAAAGAAATTGATTGTAACCAAAACTGACATTTGCTAAACTTAGCGAATAACTAGCGATCTTTGAGAGTTTGCAGGACCACCATCAAATGAGTCACATGTTCTTCCTTATTCCTAGAGTAAATGAGGATATCATCAATAAAGACGATCACAAACAAGTCCAAATACTACTTGAAAACCAAAAGACATAACTACAAATTCATAATGACCATATCGAGTTCTAAAGGTTATTTTTGAGATGTCACTATCTCTGAATCTAAGCTGATGATAACCGGATTTGAGATCTATTTTCGAAAAATGACTAGCACCCTGAAGTTGGTCGAACAAGTCATCAATCCTGGGAATGGGGTACTTATTCTTGGTTGTGACTTTGTTCAACTACCAATAGTCAATGCACATCCTGAGAGAACCATTTTGTCTTTCACAAACAACAATAGTACACCTCATGGGGAAATACTAGGTCTGATTAAGCCCTTATCTAGAAGGTCTTTCAACTGCTCTTTCAATTCAGTTGGAGCCATTTTGTAAGGAGTAATCGAAATAGACTGGGTATCAGGAAGGAGATTAATTCCAAAGTTTATTTCCCATTCGGGAGGAATTCCGAGAAGATCTTCTGGAAATACTTCGGGAAACTCATTTACTACTAGAACTGACTCAAGAGTTGGGGTTTCGGAGTTTGAATCCTTAACCCGAACAAGATGATAGATGTACCCCTTGGAAATCATCTTTCTGGCCTTAAGGTAGGAAATGAATCGACCCATAGGCACTAATCTACTACCCTCTCATTCTAAGATTGGTTCGCTGGAAACTGAAAATGAACGATTCTAGTTCTACAATCGACTGACGCATAATAGGAAAGTAACCAATCCATGCCTAGAATGACATAAAAGTCTACAATTTCTAACTCTACAAGATCTCCTGAGGTGACTTTCTGAGAGACTTTGATAGACAATTTATGTATACCCGTCTAGCTATAACTCGGTCACCAACTGGTGTAGGGACTGAGAAGGGTTCTGAAAGAGTTTCTAGACTGACACCGAAGTTCACTACTATATATGGAGTTAAAAAGGAAAGAGTAACCCCTGTAACAAAGCATAGACATCTAAATGAAAGACTCGTAACGTACCAGTAACCACATCAGGAAAATCTTTCGGGTCCTGGCGATCCTGAAGAGCATACAACATGTTCTGATGCTGACCGCCACCTGTACCAGATGAAGTACCCTGCAGAGTTGGGTGACCTTCTGGTGTTGTTGAAGTTGTAGACTGAGCCCTACTATTGTTACCTCTTTGTCCCTATTTAGAAGAAGGGCAATCCCTCAACCTGTGGCCAGTCTGACCAAATCCAAAACATCTGTCCTTTCCTGCAAGACACTCACTCGGATGGTTCTTACCACACTTTGGACAAGTTGGATAGGTTTTGTTACCTGAAACACTCCCCTGAAACTTAGAACCTGATGTCGTACCTTTCTGATCCTGTCGAAACTTGGGGGATGGAGCACTAGCTGATGAAGGTGCTGGAGCTGAAGACCTTTTCTGAAATTGCGAGAGATTTCCACCACCCAATTTCTACTGAGAGTACTCATAGTTCCCTATTCTAGCTTTTTTGTTGTCCTTAGCTTGTTCCCTAAGATTATCCCCCTCAACATGCTGAGCATGAGTCATAAGCCTAGTGATACTCATATCCTCCAACAACATAGCATTTCTGCACTCTATCTTCACCAAGTCAGATACCCCAAATAGGAACTTACTCATTTGTTCCCTGGGATCGGCAACCATATGTGGAGCATACCTGGAGAGCTGGGTGAACTTAAGTCCGTACTCTTGGAGTGACATAGAACCTTGCCTCAAATTCATAAATTCCTGAGCCTTAGCCTCTCTCAACTTTATTGGAAAGAACCCGTCCAGAAAAGCTCCGATAAAACACTCCCAAGTCACAGGAACTGCATTCTCACCCCTGTTTTCTTTCCACTATGTGAACCATCTGTGAGCCACATCTTTAAGCTGGTAGGACGCCAACTCTACCCTATTATTTACAATCACTTGCATCACTCCAAAGATCTTCTTGACCACATCAATAAAGTTATGGGGGTCTTCACCAACATGCGACCCTAGAAACTCAGGCGTATTCATCCTAACAAAATCAGGGACCCTAGCTGCCACTGATCCACCACTAGAATTTGCAGCAACTGGAACCCGCTGGTTGTTTGAGTTAGATACACTCTAGGCCAAAAGCTGGATAGCATTTTGAAACTCTGCATTCAAAACTTCATGGTCTGGGACTGCAAAAACTGCGTCAGCATTGCGGGCATTAGCATTCCTTGCGTAATCTCTATGAGAAGGCATGATTTGAAATGCATAACATCGAGTAAGAAAGGTGATCATAACCACGCATGATAAGAATAACAAGAAAGTGAAGTTTTTTTCCTAAAACACTTCTTAGCCTCCCCCTCATAGGTGTGGCGAGTTTCACACTAATGAAAGGGACTCTACTTAGTGTGGCTTTTTAGACATCCTAGGACTCCTAAACCTAATGCTCTGATACCAAGTTTTTCATTTCTCGAGGCTACTATCTTGATGTAAACACGGGACCTAGGATCACGAATGACCACAAGCTAACCCTGATTTGGCATATCATAAGCATACTAAGATAAACTGAGATAAGAAATATTGTGTGGAAGCTTAAAACATGAGATAATCTAAAATGACGGGGAATACCCAATATTGTCTAAATATAAATACTGAATAAGAGTTAATAACACTGGACTATTACTCAAAAACTAAAGTTAAATCTAACTATGTCTGAAATATAAGCCTCTAACTGACTAGAAATGTTGGGATATGGTCCCAGCTAACTCTAGCAAAAACTGAAAGTAAAATAAAAGACAGAATGTAAAGAACATGTCTATCGTCCTCGAAAAATGAGGACTCACCACTGATACTTCTGAAATGGATCGGGAACCGATCTACACGTGATTTGAATGTTGAGGACCTGAACCTACATCACGGGAAGATGTAGAGCAGAATATGCGTCAGTACTTTTCAAGTAGATAGCAACGTACTCAAGCTGAATGTAAAGATATATTGGAGTAAAATCATTTAAAGCTTTACAAAATACCTTCTCATCTTTGAACTCAACATAATAAGTGATATATAAAAATACACTTTAACTCTATTGGGAGATTCTCTAACCGACAACCATCACTATGAGCTAGGTGATGATACAGTGTCTCGTCCACGCTGCCAGAACTGTCCTATACCTTGCGGGATATAGGAGACCTCAACTAAGTGGATACACTAAGCTATGCTTAAAAGTAATAAGGAATCATTTTAACTCATAACTCATTTAGAAATCACAGTTTCTCTTTTATCAATGTAAAAATTGATGCCTTTGGGAATCATAATCCCCTTATACTCTTACTCAATTCATACTTGAAAACTCTTCTCAAAAACATATCAAAATCATATTTTAATATGATCATTGATGACTCGGGAAGTCATACTGCATAAACATTGATGGTATATCTAGATACCATACTGCTCATACATAGATGACATACTGGATTGTCATACTAATCATGTTTTATAAACTCTTTTCTCAAAACTCATCTTTACTTTCTCAAAAATCATTTTAAGAACTCAAGTGTTGGCTCTAAAAAGCTTTTCAAAATTTATAACTCAAATCATAGGGCTCATGTGGAATTATGGACATGAATGACTCAACTCAGGGATCTTAATAGCAATAAGGAACTCAATACTCAAAACTCAAGACTCAAGAACTCAAGAACTGGAAACTCATAACTCAATGATATTTCTCCTCTCAAAAATACTCAATTCGTAGGGTTCATGATGAAATATAGACATGAACAAATCAACTCAAGAATTTTAATGCATAACATATAGCAATACAATAATTAGGAATAGAATTTCAAGAAGAAATAGGAACTCAAGAACTCAAAATCAACTCGTCTCAAGAATACTCAAATCTAGGGGTAGAATCCTAGATTTTTCTTTTACTGATTTGAAAGTAGATGTAGGACGTGAGGATGGACTAGTCCAATACTATGATAGACTTACATACCTGGAAAAACAAGGTTCTTGAAGAATCTTGAAGAAAAACTTCATTAGAAGTCTTGAAACCCTAGCTTGAAGGTAAACAATCAAGAAAACCTTTCTTGAGATTCTTGAATTAGTTTCTTGAAATCTCTATGGCCAAGAATTATGATTTTTATTAGTGATTCATAATTGTATGAAGGAATTTGAGTTGGAAAGAATGAAATTCTTGGAGAAGGACTTACCTTGAAGAAGAATCTTGAATGGAGTCTTCTACTTCGATTTTTCCTTAAAGTTTTATCTTAGGGTATGAGAGAGAAGAAATGAGGGATTAAAAGATGGAAATAGGATTATTTAGGGCTTTATAGGAGTTAAGAAATCCATTTTTAAGGTTTTCCTAGTGGTATAAGGATAAGAAAATTACCTTATTTAGAATTTTCCCGCGGCTAAAATGAAACTGCACTACATTATTTAGTAAAATGATCAAAACTCTCTACCCCGAACGTGGAATGACGCAAAGTTGGTGGCGTTGGAAAGATAATTCAAAGACCCTTAATTTGATAGGTTATGCACCATATAACTCTTTATATTCTAAGATATATGGTCGTTTGAAGTTGACCCAAGTAGAATCCTACACCAAAACTTTAATCGGTAAGGAAACTTTCATCTCAACTTTGTGCTAGGAGTTTTTAGTGACCTTAATTGTATCCAAAATCATTCCCACACTAAAAAATTTACTTTTACACATATGGGAAATTTAATAATCACCCGGTACGATCTTATTCATAAATGTAGAATGGTTGGGGTCTTAAATTAAAAAAAATTGGGGTGTTACACCATGTCACGTCTAAGGTATACTTTGGGTCATGAAACACTTGGTATTTAGAGAACAAGGTTTTAGAAAAAGTCCTAGGATGTTTAAAAAGTCACGTTGAGTAGAGTCTTGTTCATAAGTATTAAGCACGCCACATTTATGAATAGGAGGCTACAAAATGTTTAGAAAACTTCACTTTTTTCACTACTCTAAAACCTCTCTCTCAAGCAAGCCAAGAACACAAAGATAGAACTATATTTGCAACTACAATTTAAACCATAATAAATGATTGAACTCACTTTTAAATAGCATTTAAACTAACAATTAGCAATACCCATAAACTAAATAAACTCATAATCACACCCCAAGAATTGGGGTTTTAGCTAGACATCATAAAAAGATTTAAAAAAATCGCTACCAATTGAGTTTCCATCAACTGGGTAAGATTGATTTCATATTTACAATAGTCCAATTTGAAAAATCTCAAAGACCCACTTCCAATTTCTCAAAAGTGAAAAACTTCAATTCTTCAAAGCTAAAGGAAAACTAGAGAAAACTTGTCTCACAGTTCAAAACTTAATAATAGACTAAGATATTATGATATCAGATACTAAACTAAATGTTCAAAAATGTATTTATAGTCGCGAAAAATGTGTTTCAAAGAGTCACTCGGCGAAGTAAGTCGGGCTCGCCGAACCACTCGGCGATCCACCCTTTGGTCATTTCCATCGCCCTTCTGCCTTGGTATTCATCAACCTCAAGGTTTGTAACCTTGGGAGATCTAACTTTGCATCGCGGAACCACTCGGTGATCCGCCGACTGCTCCTTTCTCTCGCCAACTTGGTTCTTTCCTTCAAAGCTTGGCACACTGGAACTTTAGGTGGTCAAGTAGCCATTCGGCAGCTCGCCAAGTGGACTTGGCGATCACCAGGCTTGCATTTCTTCATTCTTTCAGCTTGCTTCGTTCCTTTTGGCAAATTAGTGTCCTTGCTTTGTTTCTTAATCCATATACCTGGAAATCCAGGGCTTTACATCAGTTATTGGCACAAAACAAGCATTTGAGGACACTAAACCTATACAAATAAATCCCTAAATGAGTCCAAATCTCAAACTCATCAGTGCTTAATCCTTATGTTAATCAAGGAAATGGATATCTCTAGATTGATGGTTCATGCACAACAAATTAAGGAAGAGAAACTCAAAGAGAGGTCAAGGGAGTCCAAGAGGTCTCGTGTGGGTGATGGTGACTTTTCTCATTTTATATCTTGTGGACAAGGTCGTTCTAAATTCTGGTAAAGGTTTTTTGGTAAGTCTCTTCACATGCTCCGGCTTCTAAGTTCAACAAGTATAGGGTGTGTAACCAAAAACCTCAAATAGGTAATGGTGGTGGATATTCTATGACTAATTGCACAAGGTGTGGCAAGAAGCATGATTGTAAATGTTTGGCAGGCACAGATGGTTACTTTAAGTGTGGAAAGAGTGGTCACAAAATAAGAGATTGTTTGTTCGTTGCTACTAAGGGAAGGGATGGTAGGCAAGCTCAGCCTAGTGGTTCAGGTTCGGGTGCTCCAAAGCAAAATAGATTTTATGCACTTCAAATTCAATAAGATCATGAGGGTTCACCGGATGTTATGACCAGTATGTTGAAATTCTTTCATTTTAATGTGTATGCCTTGCTTGATCCTGGGGCTACATTGTCTTTCGTTACCCCTAATATGGCTATTAGATTTGGTGTTGGATCTAAAATCCTTTATAATCCTTTTCATGTCTCTACTCTTGTTTGTGATTCTATTGTTGCTAAAAGAGTTTATAGAAATTGCCCTATTTTTGTTTCTCAAGAAGTCACTCATGTTGATCTTGTAGAGCTTGATATGTTGTATTTTGATGTTATTTTTGGGATGAATTGGCTACGTGCATGTTATACTTCCATAGATTGTAGGACCCGATTGGTCATATTCAAGGTTCCGAATGAACCTATCATGTCATGGAAAGGGGGAAATTATGCTTTTAAGGGTCAGTTTATATCTTGCTTAAAGGGCAGGAAAATGATTTCTAAGGTTAGAATTTATCATCTTGTTAAGGTTAGGGATACATATACGCAACCTATTTATATTCCTTCTTACCATATGACTCCGACTGAACTTAGGGAGTTGAAGAATCAATTGAAAGATTTGCTAGATAAGAGATTTATTAGGCAGAGTATCTCTTCATGTGGTGCTCTAATTCCATATATTTGAAAGAAAGATGGTTCCCTCTAAATGTGCATTGACTATCAACAATTGAATAAGGTTACCATACAAATAAGTATATGATTCCAAGGATTAATGACTTGGTGGAATGAAATGAAGAAGGGTATTGCAGAATTTGTGTCTAAATGACCGAATTGTCAACAAGTTTTTTGTGAGATCTTCAGTTTTTCTTTTTCATCAGTGTCACATCACCATCACAACAAATACATACGTTGTTTATTAGAACATACAACAACAAAATATGTGAATTCCATATTCTTCTTTAAAATTATCACCATTTTTTCTTCGAAAAAGGGCCAAAAATATACCTGAACTATAAGCAAAGGTCTGAAAATACCCTCATCCATTTTTTGGTCTAAAAATACTCTTCTACTCATCTTTTTGGTCTAAACATACCATTACATTCACCTTTTTGACTCACTTATACACTTGAAACTAACAAACCTCTCTTTATTTTTTTTAAATATTTATTATGTGTCATTTTCTTATTTGATGAAATAAAAACCTCACCTTTACTAAATTTTTGCATAATTTATTCAATACCTCTTCAAGACGCCACAAAATATTTTAAATAAAATCTAATAATTGTTGTATTTGTTGAAGCTTTTTTTAAAAAAAATTGTTTTAGATAATTGATATGTTATAGAAAATATAAGTGATTCCCTAATTATAGAGACATATTATCTTATATTATATTATTTATAAATCATATCCAGTGTCTAGATTTCCTTTTTTTAAAAATAAAAATAAATGTTTTTTTTTCTAATCATCTTTGTGATAGCTAATTTCAAAGAGAGTTCCATAAAATTTGTAATTAAAAATTATCTCAATTCAAAAAAAGAGAGGATAAATGTTCGTAGCACATAGCGATAAGAAAAGTAGAAAAAGAGAGAGAGAAAAATTATAATGTATTATCGACAAGATATCATTATTTTGATTATGACATTATTAATTTGTTTATGAAATATAAATTAAGTATTTATATTATGTTTAGAGTCTTGATTTAATTAACTAAATTTAAGCCATATATTTTTCTTTATGTCATATGTCTTCAATCCAAGAAAGAATTTGGAGAAAATAGTGAAAAATCAAATAGAGAGTAGCCGCATCCAAAAAAAAAAAGTTACAACAATTACTGAAAACTACTAGATTTTAAAAAATAAAAATAAACTTAGGTCTTGAAGAGGTATATTTTTTTCCTTGCATAAATTACGGATAAAAATTTAGTTGAGATGGGGTTTTTAATACATCTAATAAGAAAATGACACATAATAAATATTTTTAAAAGATAAATAAATAAAGAGATGGTTGTTAGTTTCAAGTGTATGAGTGAGCCAAAAAGGTGAATTAAAGGGTATTTCTAGACCAAAAAGATGATTAGAAGAGTATTTTTAGACCAAAAGATGGATGAAGAGTACTTTTAGACCTTTTCTTATAGTTTAGGGGTATTTTTTACCATTTACCGTTTTTACTTTAAAAATTTGAAATTCTAACAATTTAAGAATCATTTTTACCTTGTTCCCAGTGACAACGATGACGTGAGAAGGAAATGCCGAAGAGCAAAGAGACTTTGAATTAAAGGTGACATTAAGGTGTCAAAATAAAGGGGCGGTGACATAAGTATTAATTATTGAGTGTAGGTGAAAATTATGTGATTAATGATTAAGGATTGTGGAGTTGCCCTTAAGTTTATAAGTTGGCAGTTTGGTCCATTGAATTAAATGAGGGGTAAAAGGGTAGATGACTAAAACCTAATTTAACCAATTTTGGTGGGAACCAAAACAAGAGGGAAGCCACCAGCGAGCTGTACCAAAAGGGGAAATAAAACATTTTTCCCCTGCCTCCCGCTGTATTCCTCTTAACTGGAGGGATTATTTATAGGGATTGATTGTCGTGGTGAATGGGTCGAGAATAAAAATCGATACATTTGGCATTGGAAGGATGGTAAGAAACGGAGAGGGTCGGTAGGGATGACTGTCGAAAGAAATATTGTGTATGATGATTTTGTGCATTTAGTCATCCAAAATTGTGGATACAATTGTCAACCGAAAGATCTTGTCATGAGTTATATTCCTAGTTTTTTTTTCATAATGTGAAGGTCTTACCTTTAAAATAATTGATCAGCCTAGTTTGCTTGTTTATTTGGGATGAGCAGAGTGACCGCCCATATTAAGAGTCTACGTGGATGAAAATCCTATCAAGGAGGATCATAATCTAGAAGAAGACCAACAAGATATGTTAAATGATGAATTTGATGTTGTGGACATGAATAATCAGTATGATGAAATTAGAAAAGATGAAGTGCCGGACTTTGAGAGCAACAATCCTCCTACCCTTATTATTGGCAGCAACATTCTATGTTCTTCTCAATCATCACGTGTGAATAATGTTTGAGATGATGAAAGCGGTTTTTATAAGGGAATGACATTCAAGAAAAAGAAAGAACTGGCAAATTCATTGAAAATTGTTTGCTTGAAAAAAGATTTTAGACTGAAAAAGGTGATCAATTCTAGTAATGTTTTTTTCTTTTAAATGTTCATATCTGGAGTGCAATTGGTGGCTGAGGGCTATGAAATTTACAAGTAGTGACAGGTTTGTCATTAGAATCTATGAAAAGTACCATACGTGTGGTTCATAGCATCTTACAAGCCATAATCCTTATGCCACGGCAAAAGTCATAGGTAAGTACTTTGAAAATAGGTTTCCCAATGGTAAAGAGCCATCCACAAGAGACATGTCAAATCAACTCCGCACAAAATTAGGTTGTAAGGTAAGCTATTGGAAGATTTATAAAGGCATGGAGCATGCTAAGTCTAATATTAGGGGAACACATGAGCACGGGTATGCAGTGCTTAATGTGTACCGTTATATGCTTGAAGTTGAAAATCCAGGAAGCAAGATGGCATTGTCGCTCGATGAAAATGGGAGGTTCAAGTACTTCTTTGTATCATATGCCACTTGGATAACTGGCTTTCAAGAAATGAGAAAAGTAATAGTCGTTGATGGGACATTCCTGAGGAGCAAGTATAAAGGAGTTTTGCTATCGGCGGTGGCACAAGATGCTAAGAATCATATATTTCCAGTGGCTTTCTGTGTTGTGGACAAGAAATGTGATGCCTCATATGAATATGTTTTACAAAATATGAGAAGCTTTGTAGATGATACTAATGAGTTGTGCATTATTTCTGATAGGCATCCAAGTATTCGAAAGATGATTTCGACTATCTAGCCAGCATCTCATTATGGTTGTTGCATGAGACACCTTGGGAAAAATATTCAAAATAACTTTCACAATTCAAAGGTAGTGTCCCATTTCTATGAAGCAGCAAAGGCGTACGATAGATGTGAGTTCAATGACCATTTCAATCAAATAAGAGTTTTGGTACCAAAGGCGGTCGAAACTTTTGAATGTATTAGATTCCACACATGGAGCAGGCCATTTTGCCCGAGAAATAGGTACATTATTGTTTATACCATCTCGTTTGAGTTTATTGTAATTTTATGTGCTTTGATTGATTTTTATTTTTTGTTGTGTAGATATAGCATTATGACGTCAAACATCGCGGAGTCGGTGAATGCTATGTTTGATGTTGAAAGAGAATTTCCCATTATCGCTCTATTTGATGAAATAAAATGGAGATTTGCACTTTTATTTCACCAGAGTTGTATGGAGTTGGTGAACTCTGCAAATAAATTTGTTCCCTCAATTGAAAAAGACATATCAAAGTATGTCAACGCGGGCAACAAGTTGTTGGCTCATCAAATCGCTTTCAGTGTCATTGGTCATGGTGATGTTGCTACGGTGGATCTACAAAGAAGAACTTGTACTTGTAGAATTTTTTTACTTGGACAAAATACCTTGTCCACATGACATGGCAGCGCTTTGATCCCAACATGGTGCCGATTTTGGAAATCAGATTTATGAGTACTCCTCTCCATATTATTCAGTAGAAAAATACATAATGGCATATTGTGAGGAAATTCACCCGATGCCACCTGAAGATTCTTGGATTGTACCTTTGGATATCATAGAGAGAGAAATACCTCCTCCATATGTTGATCTAAGCAAACCTGGAAGAAGGAGATATAAGAGACGCCGTGGAGTTGGTGAATCATTTCCAACAAGAAAAAATAAGTGTTCCGTATGTAGGGACTTTGGCCACAAAAGAATTACATGCCCAAATCGAAATGTTCCATAAGCATTGTTGAATTTTAATGAGTGTTCTTTTTTATTTGAGGATGATGTTCCCTATCTTCTTATCTTAATTTGAATCAAATTATGTTATGTTATTTATATAAAATGTGTGATTTATTTTGATCTGATGCATCTGTTACAACATATGTCAATTATGTGTTGCTACTTACAACAGAATATTGCATCTGTCCCAACATATAACAATTATGTGTTAGATTTTACAACAGAATATTGCATATGTTCCAACATATGTCAATTATGTGTTACAAGTACAACAGAAAATGAATTTGTTCCAACATATTTCTAATAAATAATTACGTGTAAGTTGTGTGAACAATCAATCAATCATTACTGTCATTGGAACAACTTTCAAGAAAAAAATTAATTACAACTCTTCATATTTTACCCTTTTTTCAAAAAATAAGTACTTGCATTTGAAAAGTCAAAAGTTCTCTTCTCTTCTCTTCGTCTTCAGAAGTTGCAACTTTTCACAAAATCTACATTCCTGGCATTATATAAGAACACAACAAAAAAAGGTCCTTTCATTTAATTTTCTCCAACATGGAAAGGAAGGAGAAAAAATCTTCAAAAATGACTAGGAGTAAAAAAACTACATTGAATCCCTTCCGAGGGAACTACTAATTGATATCGTTGAAAGGATTGCTTCCTACTCCCTCAAAGATTTAATGAATGTTAGATTAAGGTATGTATGTATTAATCAATTTTCGCTCTTTAATTTGATTTCCTAACCATTTGATTTGATTTCTCAGTTCCAGGGTCCTCAATCATGTCGCTAATGAACCTTCTGTATATCAAAAGGTAACATTGGTCAACTTTCCTTATCGTAGATAGTCGATAGTTCAAGAAGCCATTTCTTTCCTGGAAATATGAAGAGCATCGAGAAATTTAGAAGCCTTATACAGAAAAGGCATGGTAATTTTTAAAGTTTTTCGTATGTATTCACATTATTATCAATGTATTCTGCCTTTTAAATGTGTTATTTCTTCTCTAGTTTGATATTTTCAACCATAACGATCCAAATGCATTGGGAATGATTAATCAAGTAGCAGACGGTGGCCACATTGGTGCATCCTATGTCCTTTCCATAATTTCAATCTTCAAGGGAGTTGAATCCATGAGAGAAGGCTTAATGTTCATTGTCAACATGAAAAAAATGGAGCCACTAAAAGTCAGAAGATGTCGACAACAGTTGCGATATGTTTTAGGTGGAATGTGGGTGCCAGAACCTCATTTGTTGGGAGAAAGACCCATTTGTTGCACTGTTCATCAACCTGAGCAAATCGCTCGCAGGAATGGTTGTCCCAGGGGAAGCAACAATGAAGATGATATTCGTTGTGAACTATGTAGTTATGATTTAGAACTAGATTATGTAGTTAAATTTCTGTCTTATACCACTATGTGGTATTAATTAAATTTTCATATGTGGCAACATATGAACATAACTTGCAAATTCATAATGAAAAAGGTTGCATTTT
The DNA here is from genome assembly GCF_000226075.1 of Solanum tuberosum. Lineage (NCBI taxonomy): Eukaryota > Viridiplantae > Streptophyta > Magnoliopsida > Solanales > Solanaceae > Solanum > Solanum tuberosum. The sequence goes on from NW_006238929.1 coordinate 1,622,564, forward strand.
TGTGCTTTGTACTGATTTTTGAATTTGTTCTTTATAAAATGTTTAATCTAACAATATTTATTTTTTTTCATAGTGTTCTCATTTAGACCATCCTTGAAATGTCATAAATGGCAACATATGCACGTTTTGTGGGATAAAATGCTGAATTTAACAGTTTAATTACAACTCTTCATATTTTAACCTTTTTTCAAAAAATTAAGTATTTGCATTTGAAAAGTCAAAAGTGCTTCTTCGTCTTCAAAAGTTGCAACTTTTCACATTCATTACATTGGGATTATATAAGAAGAACACAACTTAGGTCCTTTCATTTAATTTTCTCCAAGATGGGAAGGAAGAAGAAGAAGAAATCTTCAAAAATGACTAGGATTAAAAAAAACTACATTGAATGCCTTCCGAGGGAACTACTAATTGAAATCGTTGAAAGGATTGCTTCCTACTCCTTCAAAAGATTTAATGAATGTTAAATTAAGGTATGTATGTATTAATCAATTTTCGCTCTTTAATTTGATTTCCTAACCATTTGATTTGATTTCTCAGTTCCAGGGTCCTCAATCAAGTCGCTAATGAACCCTCTGTATTTCAAAAGGTAACATTTGTCGACTTTATTGAATATATATGGTCGTGTAAGCCTTGGTCAGTTGTTCGAAAATGCACTTCTTTCCTGGAAATGTGCAAAGCATGGGGGAATTTAAAAGCCTTATACAGAAAAGGCGTGGTAATTTTTAATGTTCTTGTATTCACGTTTTTATCAATGTATTCTGCCTTTTAAATGTGTTATTTCTTCTGTAGGTTGATTATTTCCACCATAGCGATCCAAATGCATTGGGAATGCTTAATCAAGCTGCAGACGGAGGTGACATTGGTGCATCCTATGTGCTTGCCATAATTTCAATCTTCTAGGGCGGTGAATCCATGAGAGAAGGCTTAATGTTCATTGCCAACATGAGAAAAACGGAATCACTAAAACTCAGAAGATGTCGACAGAAGTTGCAATATATTTTATTTGAAAGGGTGCCAGAACCAAAGACCAATTTGTTGCACTGTTCATCAATTCTATCACGTTTGTTGTGAATTATGTAGTTGTGATTTAGAAATAGATGAAGTAGTTAAATTTCTGCAGTAATTAAATTGTCATGTGTGGCAACATATATACATTTCTTGCAAACTCATAGGGAAAAAGGTGACCTTTTGTGTTTTGTACTGATTTTTTAATTTGTTCTTTATAAAATGTTTAATCTAAAAACAATTGACATTTTTTCATTGCTAAATCGCTCAATTTATCGATTAAGTCATCCTTGAAGTGACATATGTGGCAACATATGTACGTTCTGTTGGAAAAATTGTTGCAACAGACATGTCATATGTGGCAACATATGTATATCATAAAATGGTCTTTGGGGGGTTAATTCAATTAAATTGTCACCTAATTCAACATGTAACACTAATATATAGTCCTACAACATGTCTAAGTACAAAATTATGCTCTAATACAACAAACCTTCATCAATTCTATCAATTATTTTTACAAAGACTATCATACCACTAGTTCATCATACAATGACCAAGTAACTTCATATGATAGTTATATAACACCCTTGTAAATCGTTGTTCCAAGTGTTATAGCATATTTTTATTGCTAAATTATGGTCCAAAGTACTAAAATTTGGTCCAATTTGACATTTTTCCATTCCTAAATTACTCAATCTATCGATTAAGCCATCATTGAAGTGTCATTTGTGGCAACATATGCACCTCTGTTTGAAAAATTGCAACAGACATATCATATGTGGCAACATATGTATATCATAAAATGGTCTTTGGGGGGTTAATTCAATTAAATTGTCACCTAATTCAACATGTAACACTAATATATAGTCCTACAACATGTCTAAGTACAAAATTATGGTCTAATACAATAACTTTCATCAATTCTATCAATTATTTTTACAAAGACTATCATACCACTAGTTCATCATACAATGACCAAGTAACTCCATATGATAGTTATATAACACCCTTGTAAATCGTTGTTCCAAGTGTTATAGCATATTTTTATTGCTTAATTATGGTCCAGAGTACTAAAATTTGGTCCAATTTGATATTTTTCCATTCCTAAATCGCTCAATTTATCAATTAACCCATCGTTGAAGTGTCATATGTGGCAACATATGCACCTCTGTTGGAAAAATTGCAATAGACATGTCATATGTGGCAACATATGTATATCATAAAATAGCCTTTTGGGGGTTAATTCAATTAAATTGTCACCTAATTCAACATGTCTAAGTACAAAATTATGGTCTAAGTACAAAATTATGGCCTAATACAACAACCTTCATCAATTCTATCAATTATTTTTACAAAGACTATCATACTACTAGTTCATCATACAATGACCAAGTAACTACATATGATAGTTATATAATACCCATGTAAATCGTTGTTCCAATTGTTATAATATTTTTATTGCTTAATTATGGTTCAAAGTACTAAAATTTGGTCCAATTTGACTTTTTTCCATTCCTAAATCGCTCAATTTATCAATTAACCCATCCTTGAAGTGTCATCTGTGGCAACATATGCACGTTTTGTTGGATAAAATATTGATTTTTCCAGCAGAAATCGCAACAGACATGTCATATGTGGCAACATATGTATATCCTAAAATGTGCTTTTTGAGGCGAATTGAACATGTAATGTAACAGATCATTCTAGAATACTCCACTAACACACACTACACTCACTCTCACTCATTATAAAAGGGTTAATTAGGGTTCCCTTAATTCAAAACAAAACTCTCATTTTTTATTTTCTTTCCTTTATTCTTTCTCCTCTCCTCCTCTCACACTCAAATTTCCCTAAGAAGATTTTACCACCTTGGACAAATTTAAGACTCTGCATGCTCTTGTTGTGGGTGATCAACGTAATTATGTTGTTCTCAGTTAATATTATGTCTTCTTCAAGTGTGTTCTCAGTGCATGGTTGATGGTCGTTGTTTGTTTTTGTCGGATCTTGTCTAATGTAATGGCGTGTATGGGGTAGTTAACTATAGTTGTTTGTTTTTCTATAGGTGGTCTTGTGACAAAGTGCATAGGTAGCTCTGATCCACCACCCTTCAAGAAAGAATGGTGACCCTCCAGGTTTAATCGCTCAATGTTGACTCCAAATCCTTTTTTGCTGGAAGAAGTAGTAGTATAGGGCTAGAGCGTTAATACCTTGTAAATATGGATATGTGGCCTAGCCTAGCCTTCTATGTCACTATATCAATTATCAATGGGCTAGAGCGTTTCAAATGTAAATTTTGTTGTTTTTGTTGGCGTTAATGTCTTGTAAATATGGATATATAGTCTAGCCTAGCCTTGCATGTCACTATATCAACTATCAATGGCATGTTTATGTTTATGTTTAATGTTTCCCAAGTTTATGTGCTTGAATTCCTTTCTATTAATGTTGATAGTACTTGCATGTACACACAAATGACATATGTTGCAACAACTTAAAAAACGCAAGTACTTTATAAAAGTCATAGGCAAGCCCAACCTCTAAAACTGGCCAATCGGCCCATTATTTCATTTCTAGAAGGGATATATATATAAATTAGGATTTTCATTTTCATTTCAAGAATAGGGTTTTCATTTTCTTCCTCGCCGCTTCGTGCTTTCTCTCTCTCTCTCTTCGCATGGATCTGAGATCTCTGAAGTGCATGGGATATAATGATGTTATTTATATCATCAGTCTTTTCTGTTCTTTGTTTTTATTTTTTAACATGCAACTAATTTGATTGACCTTTAGTTAAATCAAATCTCAGCACTGTCATGTATTGTCAAATCAATGAATGAATTCTTTAAATATAGATTTGTATTATAGATCTAATGAATGAGTTTTGTTTGTTTTTGTTACTTTTGATATAATGTCAAATGCAATATTGAATCGAATTTGTAATAATGAAAATGATCCCATGTTGGGTGTGAAAATCTATTGCAAATATGGAGACTTAATTTCAATGCAAACTTCATGGTCGAAGGACAATCCAGGTCGAAGATTTTGGTCTTGTCCATGCTATCGTGTATGTACATTTCTACATCTTAGTCTGGAGACTTCTCTTTATTTTGTTTATTTTTAAATTTAAAATTTCTTTGTGGTGTGTATTTTAGGAGAATGCATGCAACTTCTTTAGATAGAGGGATCGTGAAGATGTTGAAATACGATCCAAGTTCGTTATTCTAAGATTGGCGAACAGAATTAAGAAGTTGAAAATTGATGATGAAAGTCATATTAAAAGAAGTAACAAATGGGTGATGAAGGAAAAGAAGAAGACCAAATGTTGTTACAACTAGAAGCTAATCTTTATATTGTTTATTGTGGTTTTTTTTATTTTTAAGCATTACCAAGAAGAATACTGTGGAGGATGGAAAATTCTTATGTAGTTGTGTGCAACCATTAAAATTATCATAGTTGTGGAAATAAATAAACGTATTTTTGCACTCGTGTTCCAACATTTTTACTTGTTCTTAAATAACATATGAGTCAAATGCCGCAACATATGAGTCAAATGTTGTTATATATCACCCATCTGTAGTAACATGTGACTCAAATGTTGCTACAGATGACTGTTGTTTGCTACACATGAGACATATGTTGCTACAGATAGGTGATATGTTGCTACGAATGACTTAAATGTTGCTACAGATGACCCATGTGTTGCTACATATGAAACATATATGGCTACAGATGACTGACTGATCTGTTGCTACAGATGCCTAAATGTTGCAACATATCACCCTCATGTAGCAACATTTGACCATTTGAGACATATGTTGCTACATATGACCCATATGTTGCTATACAGATGACCCATGTGTTGCTACATATGAGACATATGTTGCTACAGATGACCCTTATGTTACTACATATGAGACATATGTTGCTATAGATGACCCTTATGTAACAACATTTGATTAAGTACTTGCTCTCAATATAAGATCACATACTATGTACTTGCTCTCAATATAACATAAAATAACATAAGTGATAAAATAAAACATTGTCATTAATTACAAACACACTATCAAGGCTCCAAGCTCCTAGATACTATCCTAGAAGCCCAAACCCATTGCATTCAACCAATTGTATTGTCACACAACGGGGTTTGGGAAGGTTGAATTGATGTCCTGGTAATTAAATGCTCAATAAATGCAAGCGAATATGACCCGCACGCGGCTTTGGTTTCATTTGTTACCATGGGTTCCAATCGACCTTCAAAATCCTATGGTTCATTGAGGAACTTATCTGGCAAATGTTTCATTATTCCACTTTGCTTCAACAATTTTGGCAGGAACTCGAACACAGGTTGTATGAATGTCAAAATCTTGGCATGTTCCATACCCATCAGCTGGTAGTAAGGCTGGCAAACGGACCGATTTTTGTCCGGTCCGATCCGGTTCCCGTACCGGTAAGACCGGTACCGGTTGAACCGGTCCTATAGGTACCGAAACTGGTACCGAAACGGAACCCGAATTTTTATCCGGTTGATCCGGTTCGGTAAGAACCGGTTCCGGTCCGGTAAAACCGGTTCCGGTCCGGTTCAACGGTCAATTTTTATTTTATTTTTTTAATTTTTTTTTTAAAAAAAAATGTAAACGTTAAGAGCCGTTGGGCCCTTTTAGCCGTTGGGCTGGGGCCCAAAACGGCTCCAAACAGCCCCCCCCCCCACCCCTCTCTACCCCTTAACACTATAAATATACTCATATTTTTTCATTTAAATCACAAATTCACAAACTATCTTATAAAATCTCTTAATTTTCAATCTCTCATAAATTCATAATTATTATTTTGTGATATTGACTTGGAGTTCGAATTTCGGAGATTTATTTGAAGTAAATCGGAAGCTTCAATTGGCATCTCTCAATTCCGGCTTTGGTTATACGTCTACTTTTACGTAGACGTTCGGTACATTCGTTCCAACTTTAATTTTTTATTTGTTTATTAATTAAGTTATTTTATTTTTTTGTTATATTATCTTTGCTTGTTTTTCATAATATTAATTATTTTAAACTTGAACATGAATTTTGAAAAATATAGTGGTAAAAGACCAATGTCGGAAAAAAATAATAATAGGGGAGGAGGAAGTAGTTCTAATTCTAAAAATTTGCCACCTCCTAGATTTAGAATTAATACTAATGATTATACTCATGTTGATGAAACTTCTTTTACACGAGACTCACGACCTATTGAATTTAATTCCGAAAATGAAGTAGATCATGAAACTTTAAATAGATGTTTTACTAATTTTGAGGAAGAATTAGATGAGGAAGTAGAAATAAATGAGGAAGATGATGAGACCCCTACCCCTACTAGTCCGGCTACCGAATTACCGGAACAAGATGAAGTCCCCTCTTTACCTACTTTTTCAAAGACCGTTGTACGTGTTAAAAGATCTTTAGTATGGAAATTTTTGGTACAAAATGAGGAAAAAACTACTGTTACTTGCACGAAATGTAAATTGATCATGAAACATGTAACTACGGGTACACAAGGGGGAACGAGACGACTAAGAACACATTTGAGAAAGTGTAATAAAGAATTTGCTCGCCTAGATGATATAGAAAGGGCTAATAGAAATGGAATACCTCAACCTGAAAATTCTATGGGAGCTGGAGGTTCTAATATGGTTCAAAGTGAATTAAATATGACTAACCCGGCTAGCCGAAACACACACCGCACATATAGTAAAGAAAAAGATCGTAGAGAATTAGCTAAAATGGTTGCTGTTTGTGGTTTGCCTTTTTCATTTCCTTCACATCCTGGTTTTATTCAGTATATTCGGGAATTGTATAACCCAGATTATGAAGGTATTCCAAGAAGTACAATTAAAAGTGATCTTTTTAAATATCAAAAAGAATATTGTCATTTTCTTCGTTGTTTATTTGCTTATTATGATGGTAGATTATCTATTACTTCTGATATGGGACATAGTCCTAATGGTAATGATTATTTTACAATTACTGTCCATTGGATTGACCATGAATGGAACATGCAAAAACAAATATTAGGATATAAATATGTTGAAGAAACTAAAACCGGTGCTTATATAGCAACAAAAATAGGCCTTGTTTTACAATTTTATGGAATATGTGATAAAATAATGAGTGTCACTTTAGATAATGCTTCTAATAATTTGAAAGCAATTGATTATTTAAAATGTAGACTTTGTCCAATTGATAATGATTATTTTCATATTAAGTGTG
>NW_006238929.1:1631715-1634317 GCF_000226075.1 Solanum tuberosum
ACACAATGATCCGGTAAGAACCGGTTCCGGTCCGGTCCAAACCGGTTCCAATCCGGTAACTAAGGGACCGGACGGAACCTTTGGAAATTTCCGGTAAAACCGGTTCCGGTAAGATTCGGTTCCGGTAACGAAATCCGGTAACGAGGACCGATTCCGGTAAAACTGGTCCTGTTGATCCGGTCCTGTCCGTTTGCCAGCCTTAGCTGGTAGTCATAAACATTCATGCGACCCTCGTGCAAGAGAATTTCAAGAATCACAAAATGAATTTTCTTCAGGTTCATGACTGTCAAAAATCATTTTTGCACCAATCCAATCCAAGCCTCCAGGATATGGTCTAATGCCCCCTGACATAGCTAATCATATCGTCATTCCATTCAAACTCATTAATTAACTGTGTAAAGCTTCTGCCACCAACTGTTGTTGCCTCCTCGCTCATTTTATCATATATTTGTTTGAAGTTGGAATAGAAATTGAGATCCAGGATAATATATGTGGAATCATAGTACTCAAGGTACCTCACATGCCTCTCCCACATGAGGGTAAGGATTTCATCAATATACTGAAATAAAAAATAATATTAAAGAGTAAAGAAGAGTAATCATTGAAAAGATAAAAACAAACGAACATTATAAATTGAAGGTACTAGTAGAGAAAAATTACCCAGTCTTCCCACCAAATTTTCATGCTTGTCATGGTCCTGAAATCTTCTCCAACTAAAAAAATGCATGTCGTATTGTGCACACAGATCCTTTGCTCTCGTCAGTTCCACCAGTTTATTCTTTTGAGCTATATGCACACGCTTATATATATTCACATGCTTGAACTCCAGCACTTCCTCTCCTGCGGCCATTGGCAATTCTCCAAAGATCTTCTTCTTCAAATTGGTATTGCCTTGATAAAGGATTTTTTTTCCTCCTCTTGGCCTGTGGAGTATATGGATGCCGAACATTCTTTGATGGAATAACCTTGACCCTCCTCTTGTTTTTAAATTCATTGACAGCCTGACTCAATGTTTGAAGATACATGATAGATTCTTCATCTTGTTTCTTGCACTTCTCATAGAGAAAGCCAGAGCATCTTCTACAAGAGGTAGCCCATTGGTCTTGTCCAGCACCAACACCAATATCACCACCAACATCAACACCAGCACCAACATCAATACCACCACCAACATCAACCCCATCAAAAACAACTAATTCATTATCAACTCTGTCTCTTTTGATGGTTCTTGCTCCAGTCAATTCCATTTTAACTCTATCCACAACAGGATCAAATAAGGTTTCAACCAACCCTAGAGTAATTAGATATGGCATTTGCAATTCCTTTTCTGTTGGGACAAGTCATAGGTGCACAACCTAAAATTATAAAAATAAGTCATCTATAGGAATATTTGGGTGAGATGTTGCTACATATGGGGTCATATGTTGCAGCATATGGGCATCTGTAGCAATATTTGTGTCACATGTCGCAACATATGCATCATTTGTAGCAACATTTGGGTCACATGTTGTTACAGATGGGTCAAATGTTGCTACAAATGATACATCTATTACGACAAATGGGGCATCTGCAGGAACAGATGACCCATCTATAGCAACATATGCCTCATCTGTAGCAACAATTGATACATATGACAATTTCAAATTTGTAATTTAACAACTTCAACTTACTGCATCATGAGGAGGGTTAAAGAGATCTGGAGGATTTTTGACATTTTTTGCTCTCAATCATCTCAATATCCTTGGAGATGAGATCTCTTCTTCTGCAGTTACTTGATGGGTCAAATGAGGAATGACTTCAAATGCCCAAGCCTATAAAAAAAAGAAAAACATGTCACAAATCAAATGTTGAATTATTCAATAAAATATACACTACAAAAGGAACCCCAGTTACCAACAAAAAAATTCGTTGGCAAATTGATCAAATTGGTTGGCAAATTGAGTTACCAACCAAATGCCAACTTATATTAATCTGTTGCTAAAAGGCTCGTCGGTAAATATTACCAACCAATTTTAATTTGTTGGTAAGCTTACCAACCAAAAATCAGTTGGTAAACACTCAAAGATGTTGTTACAAAATTTTGAAACACGACCCTGAAATTTCCGTTGGTAAATTCACCAACTAATTTTTGGTTAGTATATCGTTAGTACCTTTACTAACGAATTGAAAAGGAGTTAGTAAAATTTTTTCTTCATTATTCAATTTTGTTGGTAATACGTTGATAATTATAGTAAATTTTTGTTGGTAATTTACCAATAAATTTTAAATACTTTTATTTTTTTTGGTTTCCCATCCGGTGTCCGATACCCCACACCGGAGCCCGACTAAATCCGGATTCACGCCGGGAAGTCCCACATTGGGGAGTAAAGCGCTCCCTAACAAAGACGACTCCATACCCAAGGGGAATCGAACCTGAGACCTCTAGGTTAGGGATGATGCAGTAATTACCACTCCACCACAACCCTTGTTAGTAATAAATTTTAAATACGTTAGTATGATTATTTGTTTTTCTAATAAATTTACTAATTAATTATTAGTTTGTTGGTAATATATCATTCCCCAGACCCCACCTAGTGGGATTTCACTGGGTATGTTGTTGTTG
>NW_006238929.1:1634334-1644409 GCF_000226075.1 Solanum tuberosum
GGTTAAGGATGAAGGAGTACTTACCACTCCACCACAACCCTTATTAGTAATAGATTTTAAATACGTTAGTATGATTATTTGTTTTTCTAATAAATTTACTAATTAATTGTTAGTTTGTTGATAATATATCATTCAAGTTCAATGTTAGGTTAGTAATTGATTAACAATATGTTCAAAATATGATTAACTGAATGATTATCCAATAGTAAAATATTTATTAATTTATTGCATTTAAAAATCTAAGAGCACGAATATAAATCCAAAAATACTAATATCAATTTTAGGCCTAATCCATCGGTGGCCCCTTAAACTTGGCACGATCTTTCACTTAAACACCCTAACTAGGCTTTGTTCATTTTAGACACCTCATGTCACGTTCAACTGTGTTATTTTGTACACTTTTTTCACTTAGCACATGTTGACTTCAAATGCGTGTTAACCAAACGCGTCCATGTGGATTAGATGCCCAATTATATCATGCCAACTCATTAAAAGACTATCATATTAAAGAGGAAAATAAGAATTAAAATACATGACAAAGTAACCAATGAATAAATGACATGTGGTCTTTTAATCCCAAAAAATTAAATTAAATAATTTGACAAATTTAAAGAAAAATAGCAACCCCCACAACATCCCTAGTCATCTTCTCCATTCATCTTCTCCATTGTATTACTCCATTTTTATATTTTTGAGCTTTATTCTTTCTGTCATAAACCCGCTACCCACACAATCTACTCTATCATATTCCTTCATTTTCATTACCTTTTCCGTCACACCCATAACCACACAGCCACCTTCCCCGTTTTATTCCTCTTTTTCATGATTTTTTCTGCCATATTCCCCATTCATTGCACCCTCCCTTAGGGCTAAAAAGGTGCAAATGTATAACAACAATGATTCATATTTTAAAGATTGCGTCTCTTTTTCTTTAATTTTGTGATATTTGCAGTTTAATTAGGGCTCAAGGTTAGTGAGATTAAACATTTACATAGTAAAATTGAGATTTTTTGGCTCCTATTTTAGGATTATTGTGGGTGAACTTTACATGATTTAGGGTGTTGTTGATATGAGTTCGATTTCTTGTTTCTTTTTGGGTCTATCTGAGTTTGTAGTGTGAAATTTAAATTGAAATTATTATAACAAAAAAATTAACCTCCATTGAAGTACTTTAAGCTTTGAGAAATAATGGGAGAGATAATGGCAATAAAATGGGAAAGAAGAAGAGAAAAAATAAAATAAAATAGACTAAATAAGTCCCTCACGCGTCAATAGCGAGTGTATAACACTCACTTTGCCATGTCAGCTGAAAGTGTCAAAATGACACAACGGAGCCTGACATGAGGTGTCTAAAATGAACAAAGCCTAGTTAAGGTGTCTAAGTGAAAGATCGTGCCAAGTTTAGGGGGCCACCGATGGGTTAGCCCTTATTTTAAAGTGAAGATAAAAAGTGCATGCATGCTTTTATGCTTCAAACTAATTAATAGTATGACTTCTCAAGATTAATTAATTCCTAAACCAATCTTACATAATCTCAAGATTATCTTTATGACTTAATTTGTATGAATAAGTTGATGAATACTTTCAATTGAAACTTTCCTTCGCAAACATATTTAGCGACAATTGAATTAATATTATCACATTCAAAATCGTTAGTCTATAAAGATATTGAATTCCTTTTTGTTTGTTCAATTTTAAACTCATTAAAAACATGATGATGATGATGATGAAGAAAAGGTAACCTTTTTTTTTTTGTTTGGTGAAAGATCATATTCTAATAGTGTTTTTTTAATTTTTATGGGAACTTTATTTGTGTCAATAAGTTGCAAATATTATAAACCATTCATGTGTAATGTACTTGACAACAAGTCAAATTTACAAGTCCCAAAGTAAATCAAATAAAAAATTCTAATTGATAAGATAGGTTGTCTTTGTTCAATGGATTCGACTTTTTTTAAAGTACTACTAATATTAACAAATGTGTCGATCCAAAAAAAAAAAGAAGTGTCGACCGCCGATTTTTTTTGGTTCTGTTTGATACCTATATTGAAGTTTGACTAATCTAAATTTATCCCTCAACTTCAAAAAATGACCTTCCGCATCTAACTGCACTGACAAAATTCTCATCTGAGCACTTTTATCAAATATATTGACCGAAGTTAAATTTTGGCCAAAATTTATAAGTTAAAACACCTAACAGTACTCACTAAAAATGAAAGCCTCAAAACCCGAACCAACCATCTTATTAGATAAAAAACGACCTTTGGTGTAAATTACGCTGACGGAATTCTCATCTGAGCACGTTCACAAAAATATTGACCAAAGTCAAATTTTGGCCAAAAACATAAGATTTAAAACACCTAACGGCACAAACAAAAAACGGAAGCCTCAAAACTTGAACCAACCTTCTTGTTGGATCAAAAATGACCTTTCGAAGCTAATCACACTGACAGAGTTCTAATCTGAGCATGTTCACCAAAAATATCGACCAAAGTCAAGTTTTGGCTAAAATTTAAAAGTTAAAACGCCTAATGACACAAACTAAATATGAAAGCATCAACACTACACGCTGATTTACCAAAAAATTTAACTTCAATTGATAAATTTACCAACTATTCAAATATAAGTTAGTAATTAATAATTTACCAATAAATTTTATCACTGTTGGTAATAGTTACTATTCAACTAAACATTCATATGTAATATTACCCAACTAAATAATTAATATGTTGGTAAATTTTACCAATGGATTAATAGATCGGTTGGTATATTACCAACTATTTTAATGATGTTAGTAATTTACTAACTACAATCTTTATTCGTCGGCAAAATTTTCAACTAATTGGATATTGGTTGGCAAGTTTACCAACAAATTACATTTCGTTACTAATTTACCAATACATTTATATTTGGTTGGTAAATTTAGCAACACAATCTTGCCGTTGGTAAATGTTTGGTTAGTAATTCATTGGTAATATGTTAATAAATTATATAAACATTCTTTTGTCATATTTACCAACCGATATATACATCGTTGGTAATATTACCAACAAAAGGTGTGCGTTAGTAATATTTCAGTTGGTAATCCATTGATAAAATGTTGCTAAATTTGGTGCCATTTTTTCCCGCCGTATTTACCAACTAAAATACTTAGTAAAATTTTGGTTGGTAATCTGTGAGAATTTCGTTGTTAAGTTTTAAAATATAATTCAGTTAGAAATATGTTGGTAATTTGTTAGTAGAATACTAACCAACTTAAGTTGTTAATAAAATTTGTTGGCAATTTAGGGTTTTTTTGTAGTGATAAAGATATTAAGAACATTTATGTTTACCATGAAAGCCCATGGAAAGCCAAATAAGTTATTGGTCTTTGGAGATAAAGGTTTCAACAAGTATTTGACAGTTAATTCAAAGTTGTCATGACCCCAAGGATAGTTGTTGAAAACCTCAATATCCTGAGATAAATTCACCCATTTAAGGGATATGTTGTTGTTGACATCTTTGGCCAAAAGTACATTATGTACAAACCAAAGTAAGCACAATGACTCATTGTGCTTCTTTGATGTATCCTCGTCATTCAACAAATATATTAAATTGGGATTTTTGAAGCTTGTGCCAACAAGGGACACCAAGTCCTGCTCCTCAGTTGACTATCTTGTTTCTTCTTTTTCTCCTTTCTTTCGTCTATGTGGCTATTTTTTTACTATGAATTCAGGGGTTGGCTCAAAAGGAGGATGGTATTTTAACCCTGAAACTATGGCAAACTCTCTTCTACCAAAGAAGAGTGGCATGCCACAATAATTAATCAAAACCTCATCCTTCTTTTCAGAATTCTGAAAAATGAACCTTCTTTTCAGAAGTTCATAGACCATGGTCATTTGAAAACGTACATTATTGTTCTCTGGCAAATCAAGAAAATGACCAAAATAACTATTCCTAAAAAAATCTTCCAAACCCTTCTGCTTGAGCATGATCCTGAAGGAGTCGAAAGGTTATTTCATGGGTGACCTTATAATGCTATCACCAGTAGCATTAGGCTGCAAATGCACAGGGAAAGTGTGTGCATTGATAATTTTGATCCCATCATCATCCTCAACTTCATTTTTTTCTTGTTCTTCTTCCTCAACTTCTTTTTGTTTTCCTTTGTCTTCATCAACTTCATTTGTTTTTTCTTCTTCTTCCTCAACTACTTCTTTATTTTTTTCCTTCTTCTTCTTCAACTACTTTTTTATTTTTTCCTTCTTCTTCCTCAACTTCCTTTTGTTTTCCTTTATCTTCCTCAACTTCTTTTTTATTTCCCTCTTCTTCCTCAACTTCTTCTGCTCTTTCTCCATCATCATCAATTTCATTTTTTTCTTTTTTCTTTCTTCATATTCTTTTTGAGAAAATTATGGTTTGACTTGAGAAGAACAAACTGCTTCAGATGCAAGTTCTTCTAAAAGAGTGGTAGTCGAATTTTCATTCTTCTTCCTAAAAGTTTTAGTCCTATGCCTCTTCTGGATCTTTGTGTCAGTTATTTCATTTGTTAATATAATTTTTCTTTTGACATGAGCCATTATATTTGTATCTACAATCACAAAAATCAAATATTTCTTAACAAAAATAACAACAACCAAACACAATAACACAACACAATACACAACAACACAAACAACAAATACGATTCAATACCACACATGAACCAACCAACAAACCACAAAACCCTCCCTAAACCCTAACCAACGAACTAAAAATTAAGCTTTTTGAAATTAGATAATATTTCAAAAGGAATAACTACCCAACCATCCTACAAACAAATAAGTGATAAAACCACTAAAAATGTCCTGATTTAAAGTAAGTATTTCTCAAAACCCTAATTAAATTTACCTGAGAACATATCAACGATAAACTAGAAATGATGAGGGCAACGACGCCTTGTTGTAGAAGAGGATTGCAACAGATTACCACTGATGTTGTAGAAAATATCGCAACAACAACCTTGATCTGTGAAGGAATAATGGAACGAGAGAGAGGAAAGAAGAGAAAGAAAACGGAAATTAGTAAAAATAAATTAAATTTGGAATATGAAACGACCTTTCATAGAGGAGAGGAGAGAGGGAAAAATGAAGAGACGATTGTTTTAAACCTTTTTAATTTTATTTTTTTGAATTCAAAGTGTGACATATGTTGCCACATATATCCTTTCTGTTGGGGCACATGCAGATAATTTTGTGGTATTTTTTACAACAGAGGTTATATATGTTGCCACATACACCACATTTCTTCTTTTCCATCATAATTGACATTTGTTCCAACAAAATAAAAATAATATTAATAATCATTAATATTAATATTATTAGCAAAAATGAACAATTGATGACAATATAATGTTGCCACATATCTCCTTTCTGTGACATATGTTACCATATATCTTCTTTATGTGACATATATTGCCACATATGTCCTTTCTATTGGGGCACATACAGATAATTCTGTGGTATTTTTTACAGCAGAGGTTATATATGTTGCCATAGACAACACATTTCTTCCTTTCCATCATAATTGACATGTGTTCCAACAAAAAAAAATAAAAAAATAATCATTAATATTAATATTATCAGCAAAAATGGACACTTCACCAATTGTTTTATATAACTTATCAACAAAAAAGTAATTCACAATGGTATACATAACCATCAATCTAATCAATGGTGGTAACCACAACATTTTTATCGAACTTTGCTTTTTAGGTCTAGGCCTCTGTGGGTCTTCATTGTTACTAACATAGTCACTCCGAGCCTTTAAAATCCCATAATTCCATAGGAGTGAAGCATATCTCATGCGAAAGGTTTCAGAACTAACTCCATCAGATGGTACTTGTAGTCCATCACTCAAAAACTCAGCGTATGCAGCAACAAAAGTCCACAATCTCTGCATGGTATGTCATCGATTAGAAAATATAATAAACCTATTAACACCACATTTCAATAGTGGTAAGACAAAAAAATGATGTGATACTTACAGACTATTACTTGATTGTTAGGCAATACCAGTAACATGTATGACTTCGGATGGGTGAGATTTGTTCTTTCCTTGGTAAGTTTCAAGAATTGACCAGTTGGTTCAGTCTTTTTGATAAAAAAAAAATCCACAGGATTCAAGGTACTTTGGCAACAATGTAGACAACTTTTGAATCTCGGAGCACAATTTTCTGTTAGTCCTAAATGAGGACATCGAATCATACACCTTTATGCACAGTTCCTTCAATACAACGACTGCCAATACCCAATGAAACTCCCCATTACAATTTACAGGGACATAAACCTCATCTGTGAGGTACCAAGGCAGTCCACCAGGTATACCAAACCTTTTGATAGTGCCAACAATTTTATTCTCATATTCAGGAACAACATTGACATTGTCAATGTATGTTTTGAAAAAATAATTAGTAGTGGTATATCGATATTTAGAATGACTCTGTTGCTTCGACTTCTTCCGCAGATAGTATAAAATGACATCAACATGCTGCACAGATGCATCAACAAGTGTATTTTTGTATCAAATTATTTGTATGTATTCATGTCTTAATCAAAAGATAAAAGTGGGCATGAATTTACCTCATCAGTCTAGCACTTATTGGGTTGAGACATTACATAGAACCAGTCCTTCTTCTATACAACTACAAAATCAAGTTGTTTGAACTCAAGATCCAAGCAATTGGCTAAGTAGTGATCGTCCTTGTCTCTTTTGCAATTGTGTAATCATTATAAATAATTATTTAGTGGACAACAAGAAGAAATACTAATAATAGTTGAACGACTTTACTTTTTTGCATGATGCTTGTAAAGACCCTCGTTTATCCATTGCGAGAAGGATGACATTAGTTCAGTTGGACCGTCGCCGTCAATGTTAAAACCTTCAAATGAATATTGTTGCTTCACATCACAACTAACGACTTCGACTTTCTTCTCTTTATTTTTCTCTTTCTCTTTCGCTTTCTTTTTCACTTTCTCCTTCTCCTTCTCCTTCTTCTTCTCTTGCTCCTTCTCCTTCTCCTTCTCCTCCTCCTCCTCCTCCTCCTCCTCCTTCTCCTTCTCCTTCTCCTTCTCCTTGCCTTTTGGGTTTGAGTGTGATACTGGAGCAGTAGTCATTGGTTTTTTTTCTTTCACTAATTATAAGTATAGATAGTGATTGAGAAATAGATTTTTTCAACCTCCTACACTTCAAAGGCTGTGAAATCTATTTGGATGTATGGGCATCAATATTATAAGTCATTTCCTTAAAAATATCAGTGAGTTCTTTAACACGACTAATAAAATAATCATGTTGCTACTCACATTCTTTGCATAGACAAAAAGAGCATTTGATGTTAGAAAAGGAAGAACCACTAATAAAAGATTGAGTTGTTATCATGGATGAAGCTTCTTCTTGTATCATTTCATATACAAGGTAAATAAAAAAAGGTTGAGAGTTTACAATTGATTATAAAATAATAATGGGTAGCAATTTATACTTATGCTGACACAGATGGATATTCTGTTGCCACAGATGTACCTTTTGTTGCCACGAATAAATCATCTTCATGTGCCACAAATGAATCTTCTGTTACGACAGATGACCATTTTGTTGCCCTAACACATATGTGATATGTTCCAACATATGACAACGCTGTTGGAATACATATCAACATATCACTAAAATGTAGCAACATACGACACATCTTTCAACAAATGAAATATATGTTGGACAACTGAACAAGACTAGATTTCTAAAATCATATGAACAAACTGGTCACAAAAATAACAACAAAAGCAACAAAAAATGAATTTTCCCTGAATGTTAACAATACATATACATTTCCTCAAAATTAGGGTTTTTTTTGGGTTTGTTGATTTTCTTTCAAAAAACAATAAATAATAGGTACCATTACACCATTATTCAATTTTCACATCTATAGAACAATTTATTGTTCATTAACCCAAGAAATAAACTTAGTATTGTTCGAAAATTGTAAAATCTTTCAAAAAAATGACTTACCCATTTTAAGTTGAACACAATCTTCAATTCAGAAAGAGGCTCACAGCCGGAGATGAGGAGGAAGATAAGATAATGGGGGAGAATATTTGTTTTGATAGTCAAATTTTTGGATTTTCTAAGGAAGAAGGAGAAGAGAAGAGAGAACAGAGAAGAAGAGAAAATTATATTTTCTTTTACTTTTTTTTAAAATGGTTTGGATAGAATTATAAAAGTTGAAAATGAAGTGTTTTTTTTGTATTTTATAAAAGATTAGAAAGTTTTGAAAATGTTAATTTGGTCCCAGATTTACTTAATTACATTTTAAAGTGGATTTGACCCTTTCTTGGTCAAAGTGTCACAAAAAACAAAACTCAAACTTAATTGACACCTTTCATTTAATTTTCTTGAGTGTCTCAAACAAAGCAAAAAGGTAAAGACGAAGACTAAGAGCCCGTTTGGATTGGCTTAAAAAAGTAGTTTTTAAGTCAAAAATAAAAAAATCAAAATGAAATGACTTTTAAGTCAAAAAATAAAAAAAGTAGAGGGAGAACTACTTTTGGTTTTTGACTTATTTTAAGTCATTTTAAACATATTTTAAGCCATTTTTTACTTTGCCAAACACTCCCCGACTTATTTTAAGTCATTTTTGACTTATTTTAAATTATTTTTTATATTTGCCAAACACTTCCCAAAGTCAAAAACTGACTTAAACGTAGGTTTGACCAACTTTTAAGCCAATCCAAACACCCTCTAAGACAAAAAAAAAAAAAAAAAAGAACTTGAGAGAAGAAGATTTGGAAATAATTCAAACATTGAATTTACTGATATGAATATGTGGTTGGTTCTAATAGTTAGTCATCTTTTATTTTTTAATGTCACATACCTCACTAAATTAATATAGGTGGACCCTGAAATATTATTATTTTGTAGAGGTATTATTTAATCGATAAATTAATATTTATTAATTTAAAAAGTGTTTCGACATTGCAAATTCGGAATGAAATCTCAGAGAATTTAAATGAACCCACTTGTGAAAACGTCATTCATGAACTTGAGATCATGATTAATTGTCTCGGTTACCGCAGTAAAATGGACGTTAATAACCTGTTGGATGGGTGAAAATGATACATGGTTAGACGTCTAGAGCTTCGAAGAAATTGTGGATGCCATTAAAAAAAATAATGTTGAAGATGATACAATACATTTGGAACCAATTACGCGTAAGGAAGCACTTATCGCTTCACAATTTTATGGTGCAATTCGAAAAGACAACACCAAAACTTTTGGATGCAATAAGTAAAGTTAGAGATGTGCTTCAACTAGATTTAAATTTTAACAAAAAAAGAACACAATAAAATCATATTTCACTAAATTGTTTCAGATATATTTTTACTTTTAAGAATTATTAATTTATAATATTAATGAGGCCATATATTTATATAGGCATTTTTTGAAAATATATTATCTTACCGAAATGAATGATTTTTTCTATTAGCCCAAGTCGAAACTAGAAGAAAATATTATTTTATAGAGATTATTAATTAATCAAGTACTAATTTAGTGATGTGTTACCGTAGTTAGTTGTCTAATAGCGGGATTGGGGTTTATTTTATATCTTATAAAATTTCTCATGTTTGGTTGGGTTAAATATTTTGGAAAATGTTTTCCAAATCAACTCATTTTTCTCAAATTTAAGGAAAATGACTTCCCTTCAAAACTTAAGGAAACATTTTCCAAAACTCTCTTTCAACTTCAAATTACAATTACTTTTTTGTTGAAAAAATCAATTTATTTTGTCCCTACCATCAAACTAGCCCCCCCCCCCAAAAAAAAATAAAAATAAATTAAAGCTTATTTTTAAATTTAATTTTTTTAACCCACCCACTACCCTCACTCCCCCCATTTGCTCCCCTATCAACCCCCTATCAGCCCCCAACCCCCTTCAAAAAGAAAAAAATTTAAATTTATTTTTAAAAAATATTTTCAACTTCAAATTTTTATTTTTTCATCCCGATCCTCGATCACCCACCCCCCTCTCCGTCACCACTCCCCAAAAAAAAAAATTGAGTTTGTTTTTATA
>NW_006238929.1:1649319-1656340 GCF_000226075.1 Solanum tuberosum
ACCTACCCACCCACCCCCCAAAAAAAAATTTAAGTTTGTTTTTAAAAAATATTTTCAATTTCAAAAATTATTTTCTACTCTAGTAAAAATAAAAGATATTTTTCAAAAATATTTTTCATTCATAAATCAAACACTAAAAATCTTTTCCGGAAAATATTTTCTACTCACCAACCAAACATGAGAAAATAAGTCAAAAATTAACTTATTTTCCAGAAAAACATTTTCTTGAAAAACATTTTTCATGGAAATCATTTTCTTTCATACCAAACACACCGGTAATCTCAATTAATTGAAGACTTTTTTTTGACATCCTTTATTCATTTTTCTCAAGGGAGTTTGCATGTTAATATAAACTTATACTACGGATTGTTTTCTCCCTTTTTTTGTTTTGTCTGGTAGTGTGCAGAGAGTGAAAATGTTACATGCCTTCTAAAGCAAGCAGACATTCATTCTTCTTCAGAGTAGCTCTTGGAGAGTAGCACCATGGCTCATTCCAACATGGAAGCTGATAAAATGTGAGATTTTATGTTGTTTGAAAATAAATTGATGACCTTGTGTTCCTCTAATGGGTATACATTTTTTTTTTATGTGGGCATGTTCTCACCTTCATTTGGGGTTTTTGCCATGGTCGAATCTAGTTCTGGTTCTTAGCCGTTACGGTCTCAATTTCTCTCTCTTCTGAATGGGTATTGTATTGTATTGCATTGTATTGTATTGTATTGATTTCTTTGTTTGTGGGTTTGCGTCTAACCCCAGTATTGTTCTAATGGAAAGGGACGAAATTCTCCGCATGTACAAACTAGTTTAAACAGAAAATGTAGTGCTTTTGCTACAGGGACGGCTTGATCTTGCCATATGCTCATGTTTTACTGTTTTTCTATTTTTCTTTCTTCACTGCTTTGAAACCTATAGAGTCTAAGTATGTAATATATTTCCTCCGTATTTTGATAATAACAGGCTGGATGTATATATACACGATTATCTTAAGAAGAGAAAATATGGTGCTTCTGCTAGAACATTTCAAGCTGAAGCACAACTTCTCACCAATCGTGCTGGTAATACATCTACAAAAATGCCACTCTGGTCAATGCCTTTTCCAATTTTACTTTAATTGGTTCATAAAATAAACATTTGTTTTTCAGCTATAGATGCTCCAGGTGGTTTTCTTCTTGAATGGTGGTCAGTATTTTGGGATATTTTCATTGCTCGGTTCAAGACCCCTCTTTCAAGCACTACTGCATCTTACAATGTGGTATGATTTCAATGTGTTACAGACTGTTATTTTCTTAACTCTTATTTCTCCTAACCGACTTGTTTCACCTATTTATGTGTGTCCATTAGTTTCTGAATGAGGACGTCCAAGGAAAGTAGAAGCAAAGAAAATGGCGTATGCGAAGTTGGTGGAGAGTAAGGATGAGGAGGAAAAGGGGGCAAATATGGAATGGCATAAGATGACGAAGAAGAGGCTAAGTTAGCAGTTATGATGACAAAAACGACAAGTTTTGAATGTTTGTATGTAGAACTATAGGACAAAGGTGGGGATAAAAGCTAGATAGACGCGATAGAGAGGAGGGCCAGAGACCTGGACCAAGTGAAGTATATCTAGGATGAGGACGACAAAGTATTGGTGGAAGAGACACTCATTAGACAGAGGTGACTATCATATATCCATAGATTCTTGAACAAAAAGGGGGACAAAGAAATTGTGCTGGGAGATTTGGAGCACTCTGTGAGGCATCATGATTTTGGGTATTGTAGGTGTATAAAGGTTGACAAGCTTAAGCCATTTTTAAAAAAAAAGGTTGAGAAGCTTAAGGGTGTGTTTCGAAGGATGCATAGGACCCCGATGGAATTTTGAAAGAGCACAGGCAAGGTAGGTATAGAATGGCCAACTAGGTTGGTTAATGTCATTTCTAAGATGAAAAAAATGCTTGAAGAATAGAGGAAGAGTACAACCATCCATCTTGTTGGGAGGCTGATGGAACAATGTAGGGAGAGGAAGAGGGACTTAAACATGTGTTCGTCGACCTAGAAAAGGCATATGATAAAGTTTCGAGAGAAATTCTATGGAGGTGCTTAGAGGCTAGAGGCATACATATGGCATACACAGGGCAATTAAGGACATGTATGATGGAGCCAAAATCCAAGTAACATTTCCTAGTTGTGATGGGGTTGCACTAAGGATCAACTCTTGGCCCAATTTTAATTACCTTAGTGATGGATGTATGGCGCAACAAATCCAAGGTGAGGTGCCATGGTGTATGTTATTTGCAGATGACATAGTTTTGATTAACGAGACTCGCGACTGAGTTAGTGTTAAACTGGAGGTATGGAGACAAATCCCAGAGTCTAAAGGGTTCATGTTGAGCCGGACCAAGACAAAATACTTGAAATGTAAGTTTAGTGACGTAACACATTAGACTGGCGTGGAAGTGAGGCTTGATACCTAGGCCATCATAAGAAAGGAAGTTTCTAGTATCTTGGGTCTATTATTCAAGATATAATGGGGAGATCAAAGATGAAAGGAAGTTTCAAGGGTCTAGGTTCTTTTATTCAAGATAAAATGGGGGGATCGAAGATGATGTTGCACATTGTATTGATACAAGGGGGATGAAATGGAGGCTCGCATTCAGAGTTGCATGACAAGAAGGTGCCACCGATACTTAAAGAAATGTTCTACCTAGTGGTGGTTAGACCAACTATGTTGTATGAAGTAGAGTGTTGGCTAGTCAAGAGCTCTCACGTTCAGACGATGAAATTTGCGGAAATGAGGATGCTGAGTTGGATGTGTAGGCATACTAAGACAAATAAGATTATAAATGAAGATATCTGGTACAAGCTGAGAGGCATTAGTGGAGGACAAAATACGGGAGGCAAGATTGAGATACTTTGGACATGTGAAAAAGAGATGCATGGATTTCCCAGTGTAGAGGTGTGAGGTTTTCAATGAATGTTTCGGTAGAGGTAAAGGTAGGCCGAAGAAGTATTGGGTAGAGGTGATTAGACAAGACATGATGTAGCTTCAGCTTACAGATGACATGACCTTAGATAGGAGATTATGGAGGACATGAATTAGGGTAGAAGGTTAGTAGATAGTTGAGAGTTGTCTCGCTTATCTTTCCATGCTAGTAGTCGTAGTATTACTCTTTGTAGTTTCTTGCTTCTTCGATTTCTTTTACTATTTATTGTTCCTTGTACTTTAATTATCATATTATTTAGTTGTAGTTATTGTTCATTTTCAGTATGCTTTGTCATGCCTTGTTTAGTATTTTGCCTTGGTTTCTTTACTATTGTTAGTTTTTTGAGCCGAGGGTCTATTAGAAACAACCTCTCTACCTCCCAAGGTAGGGGTAAGGTCTGCCTACACACTATCCCAGACCTCACTTGTGGGATTACACTGGATATGCTATGCTGTTGTTTGTTTGTTGTTTGCATTTGTCAGATGCCAGTTTCTTCAAAGTTTTAAAGTTAACCTACTTAGCTGATTTTGGGTTTGCAGGTTCAAATGATTAATACATTGGAACAGAAGGATGTCCAAGCTCAACAGCTTAATCAAATGCAACAGCTTATCCAACAAAAGCAACTGCAAGGTTATGGTACTCAGCTTTTGAGGGGGACTACCAATGAGGCTATGACAAGACACAGTCTAGGGACAACAAATGCTTTAACCAAAAGGGTGTACGAAAGTAGCCCTCAAGTTCAGAGAATTTCCATATCAGTGGACAATAAGGTGTTCAAAACTAATTTTTTTAATAATTGCTGTACTAGTTCTCTCATTCCTGCCTTTATTTTTGAGCAGTCATAGCTGAATCATTCTTTCGTCATTTTTATTTCTCTAGAAACCCACAAATCCAAGGAATAGTGATAATATTGGTCAGCATTTAGATGCAAATCACAGCTGCATATCAAAACTGGAAACCTTTAGAGACCAGCATTCGCGGTACATTTTTTGAGCCGAGTCTGATGGTGTTTTCATGGCAGGACTTCTCTTTACCTTCGTGTCATTGTTTGTTTTATTTCAGGCAAACGCAACACAGTTTACCTGGTGATAATTTGAGATTTTATCCTCCACTAGCTGATCAAGCTCATCAATTCCCAGTTACGCAAGTAACTACCTTCCTCCTTCCAAAAGACAAATATAAAAAGGAAAAGAGAAAGAGAAATATATAAGCCAAATACTAAGAAAGCTGAGAAAAACAAACATTTCAACTAAAAAAATGTGGAAAGGCAATTGATACCAACATTTCACTCTAACTGCTTAATTTTTCTGTTGTCTGAAGCTGGACCAGAGCTTAACAAATATGATGATTCCTGCTGTGAGTCACAAAGCTGCTGAGTCAGGTAATTCACTCACTGAAGTTTCTGGTATTAACACTGAACAGTTAGCAATTCAATGCCTTTATCGAAGTGATGAGCATTTGAACATATGATTTTCCTTTTTGAGGGCTTTTAATGAAAGCAAATTTACTTCAAACAATAATCAAACTTGTCAATACTGTACCTGGCCGGGCTAGATCATCCTTTTGAATGGGGATTGCCCATGATGCTGTAAGAATCTTTATTGAGTGCTCTAAACATTATGTAGACCACTGTACTACTGTAGAATGAAATTGTGAAGATCAATTGTAGCATGAAGTTATGAAAGACTATTACTATTTCTTCCGAAAAAGTTAATGGCATTTTTTCTTGAAAATTTGACTCCTGATTAACGTAAATAAAAATTGGTTGACCATGATGGTATTCATCCAACGTAAGTTAACTATTAACTGTTCATCCAGACAGTTTGAGTTTGTTCTACCATTGTTTTTACAGTTGTATGTTGTTTATCAGTCTAGCCCCCGTCCCCCCTCCTCCACCCCATTTAAAAGAGAAAATGGGAAAAAAGGAGAATGGCCTAGCTAATTCACATTCTTATTTGGTTCAGGATCAGATCATGGAGTGAACAGTTTGCTTTTAAAAGGATGGCCCTTGATGGTAAGGTCATAATGTGTACTTTCTCAAATATCCATCAAAATGTAATGGTAAAGAAGTCAAATATTCAGGCTTTAAGACAACCGAAACTCCATTCAGAAGATCGAAATGAACTGTTTATTTTTTCTTTATTTTTGGTGTAAATACTAAATAGTGCTTTGTAAATGATGGCTAAGCAGTGATATATCTTATAGAATCTCTTCTAGAATAGGAATGGGTTTTTTTTTGGTATATTGTAAATACTTTTGACAGTACTTTCTTGGTGCTATAATAATAATATACTTTACCATTTCTCAAAAGAAGTCCAACTCTCAACTTCTGTGGTATAGGAAAGTAACAAAGATATGATTGAATCTATCAGTAGAGTGAAATTAGAATATGCTCTTTTACTTATAAAAAGATGCATACTCTTTTAGAAATTTACTCCCTGATTGGGTAACATAAGAGAAGATTTGTGCTAGTAGTGAAAACTGCAATTTTGGTCATAGATAGTCAAAGCCTATGATATTTCTAAAAGGTTTGAGATGATTCTGCAATATAATTTTGAACATGAACAATATGCTCTTTATATAGAATTGATACAGAACTGAAATACATAAAACTTGGAACAAACTAATGTGATAAGATTCTGTGCAAGTTGCAACAGAAAACTAGATTATAGGAAACTACCGAATGTCCTAAATAAATCAAGCGACTGACTTGATAATATTGTATCTGCAGAAAGCTAGAAAATAGGAAACTAATAACAAACTTCTAAACTGAAGTATAACAAATATTACTCATTAATATGCTCCTGCAAGTTGAGGGTGACCGGAATGAGCGCCAACTTGTGAAAATGGCGCAGAAAAGCTATAAGCAATAGAGGCTTGGTGAGGTCGTCAACAACTTGATCAGTAGAGTGAAGGTGACGAACCTCAAGTGCTTTTTGTTGAACTTGCTGACAAACAAAATGGAAATCAGTAGCTACATGCTTCATCCTACTGTAAAAAATTGGATTAGAACAAATGTAGGTTGTGATAACGCTGTCACAGAGGACTACTGGTGGAGAAGACAGTGAAAAGTGAAGCTCATTTTGCAAATTCGTGAGCCAATTGACTTCATAAACAGAAGCAGCAATAGATCGATACTTAGCTTCCGTGAATGAGGGTTAGACAGACTTTTGCCTTTTGGAGGTCCAAGTGTTTGGTAATTTCCGAAGGTTGACTACACAAACGCCGATGCCACAGATCTAAACATACTTGATTGTCTTCCGGCCATTCGTAAAGCATCCTCACTCCACCGTTGAACTAGTGTCTCCTATACTGAGATCTTCACATGATAATAGAATGAAAGAATTCAATGCTCAGTTGCTCAGACTCTTCACTTTTGGTGCCGCACCCGTGTCGACACGACATGGGTGTGGGTGTGGATGTGGGATCCGTGTACGATTTGGTCTACTGATTTTGAGTACTTTGACCAAAATCGATGGGGAAAGTCTGGACAGTTTTAATGATTTATGTAATCAATACAAAAGCTAAGGTGAAATTGAAGAAAATAGAATACCATTTATATAGAAATTTCTATGTCACTCCTTATCCTTTACTCTCCATCCAAGATTCTCCTCAAGTTCTCCATATAGTATCTCATAATTTAGGTTTTATAACTCTATTTTAGATATTTTAATTATTTTTAGATGAATCCTTGCACCCGTATCCATACATGGATCCATATCCCTGAATCTTAAAGATTAGATCATGAAGGATCCGACCTCTAGATCTGCACCCGTATTGGACATCCGCACCCGAGTCCGAGCAACTTAGATTCAATGGATGTTTTATTGTTACGATAAAAATTGAGAAATTGTTTGCAATGGAATATTGGATGATTAAAAGTGAGAATTACATGCATATAAATCTGGGTTACCGGTGTGAGATATCAGTATGGTGTTACCATTTCCCATTGTGATTTCTTCTGGACCATTCTAGTTTCTAATGGTGGTTGTGAGACTTTGGGCATGTGTGTAGCCCCTGTATAGACTATCCAGGGGGGGGGGGGGGGAGGGGGAGGGCGT
>NW_006238929.1:1656768-1669861 GCF_000226075.1 Solanum tuberosum
GCGGGGAGGGGGAACAGACTGCTGCATTTGTTGTCCAACAAAGTTGGCTCGTTCCTGAAAATGATTATGAGATGGAGAGCAAACTCGAGCAGAGTGTCCAATTTAGTCACACAACTGGCACACTAAGTTGTCGTGCAGATCGGTGCAACGATGTCTGGATGAGAACGCGGTTTGAGACCTATTGTTGTTGGTCGCGTTGGTCCTTGTTTGACAGTTGGTATGTGAGCAACAACAACAATAATTTTGGTGGAGGGTGTGAGACAGAGCATTGTGTTTGAGGAAAAGCTCGTGGTCAGTATTCAAATAGTAGGGGTGTCATTTGCTCGAATTGCTGCTGATATTTCTCGATGTTCTGGTTCAAGACCATGAGAATTTTGACAGTGAGTTCGGTGTTGGTGACAGGAGCTCCTGCAGTCGCAAGTTCATCGCAGAGAGTCAGACTTGGTTGAGATAGTCTGTTACAGGAAGGCTCTCTTTGGTGAGATGTGCAAGGCGATCTCGCAAGCTCAATATGAGAGTTTGTGACTTGTTGGCATAAGCAGTGTGGAGGGAATCTCATGTTGCTTTGGCGGTGGTTGCATCGGCTACAGTGGCAGCAAGAGTTGGGTCAACTGACTCTAAAATGGCATTTTGTATCAACTAGTCCTGATGAAACCAATTAATGTAATCGAGGTTGGCAATTGTCTGGTTGTTTTCTGTGGTGGTCTGGATGGGAGCAGGAATAGTCCCATCTATACATCCATAGACATTGTGTCCTGTCCTATCATGAGCATGGACATTTGTGCCTTCCCGAGGGAGAGAATAAGTTTACGTCTGCCAGCAGGTTGATATAAGGCTGGGTAACCGAGTTGAATTGAACAATGGTGGTGGTATTTGGTGCACCGGAATTGGTAACAGAGAGTGCCATTTGTGCTGGGTGGGTAACAAGGAGAAAAAAAGCGCTTGATATCATATAAAGGTTTGAGATGTAGACGAAAAATATGATATTTTATTCATGAACAACATGCTCTTTGTATAGAACGTTTACAGAACCCAAATACATGAAAGTTGAGACAAACTAATATGATAAGATCAGTGCAGAAGAAATCTAGAATATAGGAAACTACTGAAAGTTCTAAATAAACCCAAAGACTAACTAGATAATATTGAATCAGAAGAAAGCTTGAAAATTGGAAACTAATAACAAGCTCCTAACTAAAGGATAACACATATTATCCATTAATAGTTACCTTCTGACTGGTCTATATCCTCTGGATGTTGGACATGAGCATATGTTAGGTGTTTCCAGAGGAGCAGTGGTATCACTTGATCCCAAAGATATGTTTTTTTCCGAAGAATGTGAAAGTATTTATTTTAATTTACAATTGCATATATTTTCATCTGTAGTCATAGCCAAAACTTTCAACTGAAGACTCTAATGAGTGTAATCTGTTCAGCCCCCTAACGTTTTCTGAACCATGAGAAGATCAGAAGCATTCAGATGAAAATGAAAGCATAATTGGCCTGCTGCTTTCAGCTTTCATTTGTAGTTGAACTTAGCGAGTATAATTATGTGAGTACCCTAAAATATTATTTGAACCAGAAGCAGTCAAACGGAAAATGGGAACCTTTTTTTCTGCTTCTTTTAGCTGTCATTTATAATTGGAAATTTCCATAGAACCAGTCTAGAATTGACTATGAGACGGAGTACTTTCTATACATTGACTAATCTCCCCATATATAGGGATTGGAACAGCTTCAATCTGGACTAATTCAGCAGCAAAGCTCTACAGTCCACCTGTCTCATCCCTCCCAACAGCAGCTACAGCAACAAATTCTAATGTTTCTTAGTGACCAGTATATGGATATAAGTCAAGGTGACCAATCAAACTTCACTGCAAACATAGTTGTGGACAGAAATTTGCCAGTTCAAGTGGGTCTCCCGCTTTTCTCTCGTTCAGATTCAGCTATGCTAATGAAGGTGCCAGTTTATACTTGATATACTTTGCATTTGATGTCTTTAGAGAGACTATCTATTCTTGTAAAAAAGTACTAAAAAAATGACGAGTTTATGCAGCAAGTGCAGAACATCAATCGAAGTCTGGAACAAGGTCAACAGCCTGCTTTTTTTTGCAAGCATCCAGAAAATCCAAGTTCCAGCAGCCAACAGCAAGATAAGAGTGTTGCTACTGGCAGCACGACCATGGACGTTAGCTTGTCCAACACCTCTAGAGGTGATGATCAGGTTAGCTTTGACCTCAGACCCCTTATATGTCCAGTGCACTAGAGCTGTTGATAAGTTGTTCATATAAGAATAATAGGTGCTCTTGTTATGTGTAATGCATTTCATATTTATTACATTCCTACAAACCCTGCACCCTTCTCCCCATTTAATTTCCAATGAGCACTTTGTGAAATAGTTTCTGTTTTATTTCTTCTTTCAGTTTAACTCATACTATTAGCTTTTCTATAAATATATCTTTGTTCTTTCATCCTTCTTTTTTTTTAAAAAAATAATCTTTTTATCATTGATCAATTATTCCTACAATGTTGAAGTAATGAGTGCCATGACGAATTCCAAACATTTCTACTTTACCCAGCAGAGTAAGCCTTAAGGAATGAAAACAACTGGTTGAAAGTGTAGTGGTTTTCTTCCTGCTTCTCGTAACTCTTTACTTTCGATGGGGGACTTCAAATATCTGATTGTACAAGTGTCGACCACCCAATATAAATTCAGATAAGAAAATGGACATTGAGCCTAACTCAATCCCAAAGGATTGCTCATGAGGTAAGTATTGATCAAGATCATAAACGGAGTCAACAACCCATTCTCTTAACCGATGTGAGAACATTTATTTACCACCCCGGCCAAGTTTAGTTATCTGGAGCGTGGAAGATGAAAATCCTACAAGCTAAAAACGGACCATAAAAACTCAATCCAAAATCTTCCTCAAGAGGTGAGGATTGCCCAACACCATATAAAGAGACCAAATACCCTTAACCCACTGATATGGGACTCTTAACCCCCCCAGAATGGACATCTGGAGCGTGGACAGTATAGGACGGGGGCCTAACATCAGGTAAACAATGAATTGAGATGGGCCTGACACTGATACCATGTTAAAGAAATAAACCCTGGGACTAAGTCCTAACTTAACTCAAAAGTTAGCTTAAGAGGTGAGGATTGCCCAAGACCATATAAAGAGACCAAATACCTTTAACTCACCTATGTGGGACTCCAACAACTCTGTTACGATGATAAGAAAATGAACCTTGAACCTAACTAAACCTCAAAAGCGCACATGCATTTAGGATTCTCCAAGACCATTTAAGGAGAACAATAACCCATTATCTTAACCAATGTGAAACACTTAACAAATTCCAATAAGAGCTAGTTACCATTATCAAAAAAAAAAAACAAATTCCGATAAGAGCTCTATTAGATTTATACTTACCAATTGTGAAAAAAAGAGCTCTATGAGATTTACTAAGACTTACAGATTAGCTTCATCATCAAATTTCCTTGAGTTCACATCAGTAGTAATATTTGGAGAGTGTCTTTGCTCTTTCTTTCCTTGGTTTCCTACTTTTATTATTCTTAGTGAAATTTTTGTATTACTTATTCAATTGATGTCATTTCTGATATATATTTTTGGCTGTTATCTGACATGACAACCCATCATATTCTTACATATGCACAAGTATAGAGAAGGGTATATATTTGTCCTTGTACTTTCTTGTCCTCATTGAATTTCATTGTTCATGTTTACTTCAAAGAAACGTGCTACGAAAAAGAGAAAGCAGTTAATGTCATCAGGTCAGAGTAACAGCTTAGGAACTGCATACAACACTAGTCTGTTACCAAGTTCAGCGCCTTCTACACCATCTATATCCAGTGCGGAAGATGTGATATCAATGCCTGCATTGCTTCATGATGATAATTTTTCTAAAGGTTGTGTGTATGGCAATGATGTTGTTTGCTCAGCTACATTGATATCAACTCAAATGGTAAGGATTACTGCCCCTATACTTACAGTTTATTGAGGATTCCGTGAAACAAGGATCCAATTGACAAGTTGCTCCTTCATTTCCAATTATTTAACTGATCTAATAATATTAATCAATATGTCAACTTAGGATAATATGCTAGGGAAGGGGTTTACTCTGATTTTCCTTAATTGATGCCACAAAAGTAGTATTGCATCAGGAAATGTTTGGCTGTCTCTCTTTTAGTAGTCCTTTTTTTTGTAATGCGATAATAGACATTGTAGACAGATATGCTGTGAGAAGTGAATTTGGTACAAAGGAAATGCTAATCCAACTATGGGTTATATCAATTTTTGATGTTCAATTTTCATGCGAAGTCTTTACTTGATATCTTAACTCAACTGGTTTCACACACATGGAGAAAGGTAAGCCAAACTTCCTTCAATACAAAAGTGAATCTGCGCATGGAGTGTTTGGTTAGTGCTTCCAAAACAAGCGAAGGCTTTAAACTGGCTGCTAATTTTATCAAAAGGATATCAATCAAATGTCCTCATTCTTTCTCCTAATTAAGAGATGGTGGTTCTATTGATGCATAGTCAGACTAATCAAATATGTGTGGGATGCAGGCTGATGTTCCTCTTATAAACCACATGTTTGCGAATAACTCTGCCGAGTCCTTCCTTTCTGACAATGCAGATACTGAAAGCATAATCCCTAGGTGCTTAGGCACCAGTAAAGGTTTTAACTGACGCTGACTTCTTTATACTGGCTTTTTCTTGATGGGACACTTGCCACTCTAGCTATTTACTTTTGTTTTTTTCTTTTGCAATAAAGATATTACGTTCTTGGAAATTGGGACTTTTCATTCCAGTGCAGTTAATTGCTGCGACCTTTCATCTGATGGAAAGCTGATAGCAACTGGCGGGGATAAAGAGGTATTGATACAGGAACTTGAGATGATAAATTGTTTTGTATTCAAGACAGTCTGAAAAGCAGTGAAACAAGGAGTTATATTCTTGAATTCTGTATTCAGGTCCCTTTAGTTATTATTATTTCTGATGTGTTCTGGCATAGGTTGTACTATGGTGCACAGATTCAAGAGCGCTAAAGCATATACTTGAGGGGCATTCTGATGCAATAACAGATGTTCGCTTTGGTCCAAGATTACCACGTCTTGCTTCATCTTCCCTTGATAAGACAATCAAAATTTGGGATGTTCATAATGTAAGTCATTTTTATGTGTTCATTACTTGGATGATAGGATATTACTCTTCCATCCTGATAAAACTCTAAGATGAATCATTGCGTGTTGTGTAGAAATTTTCTGCTCAAACTCAGTGTAGATGTGAATTCAGATCCTGTACAAATCAGTGTAGCTGAAACTACAGAGATCCATTATTTTGCATCTGTATTTCAAAGAATGCCTAAGTGGACAACCTTCCTCGCTTTCATCTGCATTCAAATGGGACCTTCTCCCAGAATTTTGACCATATACCTTTTTAACATATAATATAGGCCATATATATTAGATCATAGTAATCCATCATTAATTCATTTATACAACAATAAAATTCTTTTTATCTAATAAAATAAGAAATATTTTTATTTCTTAATTTTTCCGAATGTAAGAAGGATAAACATTTCTTAATATAATCCTTGATTTTAAAGTTAAGCTACTTCAATCAGAATGCCTTAAAAAACAAAAAAATTATTACTGTTTTTCAAATTACAAAATATTGTTAAAATATCGTTGATGGAGTTATTGTTGAGCTATTTTCCTTTCAAGTTTCGAACCAAGAAATATATTAGCTAATGCTTATTCTACTTCAATTTGGAAAAAAAATAAAAATTAAAAAATATTTCCTATTTTATCAAGAAAAAAGAATTTCATCATTATCTAAATGAAAATTAATGATGGGGTTACTATGATCTTATATATATGACCTATATTATCAGTTTAAAAAATACATGAGGTTATTCTAGTTTAATTGTAAACGACATTAAGTTGAAAAAAAGATAGGTTACAACTTTTTTTATTAGTTAAATGGATTTCAAAAGAATAAGGTTCTCTAAGAAAAAGCATAATACATAAACGTGCCATTTAACTTGGCTTCAACTTACATCCATATCCTCCAACTTCGGGTATGCACAAGTAGGTACTTAAACTTGCATATAGTTAAACAAGTGAACACACACATCCTACGTGGCAATTCGGTGTGATACACTTGAACTGATTTGTATTATGCCATGTAGGATGCATATTATGGGCCCGTTTGACTTAGCTTAAAAAAGTAGCTTTTTAAAAGTAGTTTTTAATAAGTCAAACTTTAGTATCTTTTAAGTTAAAAAATTAAAAGTAGGGGGTACCTACTTTTATCTTTTAACTTTTTTTAAAATATCCAAACACTCTTGAGGGCTGAAAACTACTTAAAAGTTGGTTTGACAAACCAACTTTTAAAGCTAAGCCAAACTGGTTCTATGTCATCTCGGACGTGTGTAGACACTTGTTCAACTTTATATAAGTTTAAGTGTCTACTTGTGTACATTCAATGTTGGAGGGCATCGATGCCAATTGAGACCAAGTTAAAGGACACGTTCATGTTTTATTTTTATTAGGAAAAGAAATAATGTGTGTATTAGGAAAAGGACATTTTGGGCCCAATTAAGTATCAATAGAGACATTTTTGGCCAAGTTATAAACAACAGGGACATTTTTGGAGCAAACTATTTACGGAGGACATTTTGTTCAATTTCACATGGTTTAAAGATATTTTTGACTCATTTCCGTTCTTTCAATGATCCTTCTAAGATGAATTGACTATTGTGCTTTGTTCCCCCCAACTTGTTTGAAGACTGTTGATGGTGAACTCCTGACTTCTGGCTTTACGAATTTGTTCTTTGACAGAACACCGTCAAATTATCTGTACATGCACTTAGATTAATTTGTTTTGATGAATTTTGGCAAGTAGAGTTCAAGCCTGTCAAAACTAGAGTTTGTTGTATCCTTGCAGCCAGACCACTCAATACGAAGTTTTACTGGCCATTCTGCCTCCGTTATGTCACTTGACTTTCATCCAACCAAGGAGGACCTGATCTGTTCTTGTGATAATGTTAGTACAATTCGATACTGGAACATTAAGAATGGTGGTTGTGCAGGAGTGTCAAAGGTATTAGTAAACCTATATTTGATACCTCAGTCTTGTATGTTAAGCTGCAAAATGATGATATTTCTGGTCCCTATTTCAGTAATAGAATCTTTTATTTACGTCACGACTTATCAGCTCCAAATTTTTCAGGTTCGTGCAACTCAAGTTAGGTTTCAGCCTAATCTTGGGAAGTATCTTGCTGCTGCTGATGCGGATGGTGTATTGTTAATAGATGTGGAGACCACCCAAATCTGTACATATCCTCTGAAGGTTGGGGAATTTTTCACACAATATTCCTTTCACTAAGTTGTTGAAATTATTAGTGCATGACTGTGGTTAGCTCGTGCCGTAAGGTGTTGGGTTATGTCTTTTAACGAGGTGCAACACTCATGTTTAGTTGCATTCCTTGAGTTTTAAACCCTGAACAGACTGCCGGTGGTACACTATTAGTCTAGTTTCTATGGAAGCTTTAACAATTTATGGACTGGTTGTAGCATTAGCAGTTTTATTTGTGAATCCTTTTGTTTAATCTTTAGCTTAGAAATATAAAAATTAAATACATTTTTCATATCTTGATTCTAAGTTTTGAAAATTCTATCTCAGATTGGATCTTCAAGTCTTCCCTACATTCACCTATGCTGATGTTATGTGATCTTTTTTTATTTCCAGAAACTGATGTAATATTATTCGGTTGGACAACCACTTGTCCAACATCCTATTTGCCCCACACTGTCTTTTCTCTTTTTGTAATTAGTTGAACCAAACACATTGCATATGACAGGCAAGGAAGAAAGCCGAGTGAAGGTTTCTTCTTTAGTTCTCCCCTAAATAGCTCAGATTATAACGAACTTAAGACTTGAACCTGTGATTGGATCATTCTGGACACCTGAATATCTGACTATATTCATGGGCTCACAAACGTAGAGTTTCCTTAGGAGTGTTAGCTTCTGTGTTGTCGTAATGTAGTGACCTGTTGAATGATATTAGAGTAAGTGATGAGCACAGTTTGAGTACTTCTCACGTTTTGCATTATGTCTTTACTTGTTGTATCCTATCGGCGAGTTGCACCTTCTGAGTTATTATTAGGATGTTGTTCGAGTTGTAATGAACTTTTTCTCGGGGGCATCTTTGCAGGGTCACATCTCAATCATCCGGGGTATATGCTGGAGCAGCTCTGGTGAGTATCTAGCTTCACTTAGTGAAGATATGGTAAAAGTCTGGAAGATTGGCTCTAGTGGAGAGCAAGAGTGCATGAATGAGCGAAGCGTAACAGGCAAAAGATTTCGTTGCTGCACATTTCATCCTTGTTACCCTTCTGTATTAGTGGTTGGTTCAGATCAGGCAAGTAGTTTTTTTTTTCATGTCATCAATTCTATGAGTTGCTCCATTGGCTTACTATTACATGAATACATGGAGGTTCACAATTTATATGCCTAGTTGGTTGTTTCAACACTGCATGCATGTTCATTACATTTTCAAGTCTTTGCCTTGTGATTTGTGATTTATGGACTTCTTTAATGATATGATTTAACTTGTGTACATTCTAGTGCCTGGAATTTTGGCATATGGCTGAGAACAAGATGATGATTGTGCTGGAAGAGCCTGTGAATAGTTTAGCAGCGTCGCGGCCCACTGGTGTAGTAGCTTCTGCCACTGACAACAATTTAATCAGATTGTGGAAATGAAAATTTATTTCCATCAACTTCAACTTGGAGAGTGAAAATCTGTTTTACCATGTTTTGCATTTACACCACACCAACCAATATGAACAGAAAAGTGGTTATGTTAGGTAAGCAAGTGAGATATTCTACCTCTGGGGAGAATGTAGGTAACATCTCCTTTTTTTGCTGAATTAGATTCTAACCTTTGTAAATGTAAATGTAAATGTGTTACAAGCAAACGTCTCCCATTTTATCCATATATCATCAGAGTGAGTCGTGATTTCGTACTTCTGCTTTGTTCTCATTTCTCATGTGTTCAATTTTGTTTTAACCATAATTATCACCATCTATCTTCTATATTCTATAAACTATATCAAAAGCATGAAGGTCCTTAGAAATGTTGATTGAACTTTTTGCCCTTCATTAAAACACTATGTAATAAATAAGACTTTCATTAACTATTTTCTCAGATTATTATTTAATTATCTTAATAATATTGACTATAATTTTGAAAAATTAAGGAGACCTAAAATATATGGAGAATTGATGTCGATAGATTTTTTTTTTTTTTTTTGGACTAAAAAAGGATTCTTAAGTTGATTAAGTTTACACATTGTTGCATAAGTTCAGCTTCTACAGTACAAAATTCTTTCCACATAAATACACTCCTTAATGCATAACGTCCAAATTGGAATAAGAATACTGTTATAATTCCATTGTTTTAATTCATAATTTATGTTATGATATTATGTTTCAGGGTAAGTTTCAAAATGGACAAGCAGTAGCAGTGAAAATATTGTCAGCAAATTCAGGCCAAGATGATGTAGAATTCAAATATGAGATCTTGTTGGTTATATGGTTAGGTTGTTGGGATTTTGCTAATGTTGGTAGTTCTTTTTTTTTCTTTTTAGAATTAATTAATATTGGTGAGTTTTTTATTACGTGAAAAATGAGTCCTCGTAAGAGAAAAAGAGGAAAATATCCAAGTCTCCTAAAATTAATGTTGGTAATTTTTTTAATTTTTTTTAGGAATTAATGTGGGCAAGAACTTTTACGATGAACAATACAACCCCGTTGCTTTCTCAACTCTATTTTCTTTATTAACACTGTATTGGTTCTATTTTTTACGTTTTCTTTTTGTTTGACTGTGATTCAAGTCGTCTTCTTGCATATGTTATCATAATTCTTTCTATTGTTCTTTATTTTTTTTAGTTAATAGCTTTAAAGATCATATATGAATTATTCTTAATCAATGAGTGACAACAGATTCTCCCTTTTGGTAATTTCTGATATTTTTACTTGGGATCGAAAAATATCGAATTTCACAAAAAAGGAATTAATGCACGATGATAAAGAAACTGACTTCTATATGATAATATAGATATATTGAAACATTTGATTCCTATTACCTTGCAAACTTTATGAGAAGAGGGAAGTTGTCATCAATTTGTCTTAAACAAGGTAGTCATTTCCTTGCTTTACATGTTTATTGCATCATATCTTTGACTTTGCCATGTCTGTGAATATGTAGGTGTATCTTTACCTGATTACATTCTTTTTTATTCAATGTATAATTTGATCCACACGTCTAATCATAATAAGAGTTCTAAAATAAATACACAACTCTACCTTATATAAGATCATAATTAAAATTCTACAATAAATACACAACTCTACCTTATATTTACGATCTTAGTGTTGTCGCCATGATTGCTTCGAGCTTAAACGTAAGGAGGCTTGTGAAGTTCACAAGCGATCCCAAATTTCCCAAACAGTTCCTTTTTTAATTCCTAATAAATAATAATTCAAACCTCTTTGGATTTCTATTTCAATTATCTCATATATATTTATTTTGTACTACTTTAAAGCATGAACTCTCAAAATTTCAATTACTATTTTACCTTTTTTACCAAAATTTAATGTGCTAAACATCTTGCCCTACCCTACAGAAACTCTCCTCATTCACATACATCGCCACTTCCAAGACCCATTACTGGTAACACTCAAAT
The DNA here is from genome assembly GCF_000226075.1 of Solanum tuberosum. NCBI lineage: Eukaryota > Viridiplantae > Streptophyta > Magnoliopsida > Solanales > Solanaceae > Solanum > Solanum tuberosum. Next base: position 1,667,551 of record NW_006238929.1, read on the forward strand.
TACCCTAAAAACAATCGAAGAATAAGTAGACATTGTCAATAAAAATATCCAACAAAGAGTCTGGGTCAAATCCACAAGGAATAATTGAAGGATAAGAATTCAACTTGGAAATTAAGAATGCGAACCTATTCATTGTAGCACTTTAGAACAATTGGATGGATGATCCCACCAAATTTACAAAAAGAGATTTGTAATCAAGGATTGCAATTAAACAAAAAACGCAAATATCACAAGTAAGAGATGATCTAGGGCTGTGGGGATTGGTATCAATGTCAAAGACGGGTACATGTGGCGCTCAAGAATGCTAAACTAGCATGAATAAGTTGGGTAATCTTCAATGATACTAATCTTCTTTCGATCTCAAAGCATCATATCATAGAATCTCCTTTTGCTCTCATCTATGAGAATCACAAATCAACCCAATACCTTACTAAAACCTTTCTTTCAAGCAGATTTGACAACTAGAATCAAACCACAATTTCTCTTTCGAGCAAACTATAGAAATTAGCCCTAACTTGCATGCATCAAGCTATTTACCCACTTCAATTAATGTCTTTCAAACATCAATCGAAGATCTAGACTAGGATTAAGTTTGCAACCTTAACCCATTAAATAACTTAAATCCGTGGAAGAACAACAATGAAACAGAGTAAAACACAAGACCCACTAAATTAAATCAACACCCAACCCATAATCACACCCTTAGATTTGGAATTTTCAGCCACACATCATAAAAAGTAAAGAAATTATACCTATGATGTTACCATCCATTAATTGTTGAAATTAAGCAATAATCGTCAACACCCTCTTCGATTCCACACCTCAATTGTCAATTACAAGTGTGTATTCGAAAACCCCAAAACTAAGAATGATTCTCAAAGGGTAAAAAGACTAATTCAAGCAAAGTTTCTCAAGCCTAATTTTCCAAAATTATCATACAAAAATCTGATACATTTTCTCTCTTCTTTGGACTATTTATAGTTTCCCCAAAATTGGACCCAGATTCCATACGCGGCTCATTCTGTGACGTTAGTCGGGCTCGCTTAACTCATTCGGTGAATCTTCGTTTGATCTTTAGCTAGCCCTTCTTTTGCTTCAGGTGTTTGAACTTCAGTTAATAAACTCGGTTGAGCCATCCTTTCACATTTGGCGATCGAGATCACCACCTTGTTTGCCTTTTCAGCTTTCATTTTTACTCAAAATTCACTCACCTAGGGATGGGCTTTTAGTTCACCCATTCAGCTTCAGCAAATCACCGATTCAGTTTTAGTCCGCCGATTGCCTTGAATATTTTCAATTGTGAACAGTGTCAACTAGGGCGAGGTCAGGCCATTTGGGTGATCCGCCCTTTTGGTTAGGCGACGTCAATTGGAAGTTTTTACTCCTTTTAATATTTTTGGCCTCTTTTTCATGTATTCATCCTTGCATTTTTATTTAGCCTTCATGACTGCAATACATCAAATTATCATCAGAATTGGACATGATTAGACATTGAGGACACTAATTGTTGAATTAAAAATGCCTCAAACGAGTGAAAATCTACCACTCGTCAACACCCTAACTTAAACTTTTGTTTGTCCTCAAGTAAATCAAGAATACAATTAGCTCAACAAGGGTGTATACAACAGTTCCCAGTGAGAGTTAACATGAAAGTGTCACCAAAAGACCACTATCAAGCATATGCAACACTCAATCATGATCAAAGAGCTTCAAGTGATGACTACCCGATATCAATTCAAGCTCAAGCTCACTAGTGCTTCCTTTCTAATGCAAAACCTTTTTTCAACAAAATTATTCAAGTGCCCTCACATCAAGTCTCTCACAAAGCATATCAATAAAGAATTTAGGAATCAATACAACTCTCACTCTCCGAATGAGAAATACATGCAAGCTTCATCCCATAGGATTGTCCATATTTTTCAATCATCACACAACCTAGCATATGCAAGATCTCAAGGGTCTTTTAGGCTTGTTATGGGTTTGAGGGTAAATGTATGGTCAATTTGCCTCAATGACTTCACCTTTTCAATGTATTGTTGTACTTATGTTCACCTCTTCTCAAGTTCTTTCCATTCTTTTCATTTGGAGACTCAAACCTCAAATTTATTTATTTTTCAATCTATTAGACACCCTTTTTTATTTCATCACACTTTCTTTTTCATTTCAATTTTAAACTTTTTGCTCATTTTTTTTAATAAGGAGGAGTTCCTTCTTCTTGCAACAAATTCCAAAGTTGAGTCTCACTTTTCTTTCTTCACTTTACACTTGACTTTCTTTCCTCCTTACTTTCCACAACCCCCCCCCCCCCCAA
>NW_006238929.1:1669995-1681535 GCF_000226075.1 Solanum tuberosum
ACATCCCCCAACCCCCCCCCCCAACTTAGGATTTTGGCCTAAGTTGGAAATTCAAATAAACCAATGCTTCGAAAAGGATTTACGGGTGAGAAGTTACGGATAATTTGGCTCAAGAGGTTCTCCGCATATGATGCTAAATTAGTTCTATGCAGCACAACCTCAACCCTAACTGGGCACATCGCTGCCTCAATAGCTCTCTCGGTAATCTTAAGCATATCTCTCTCTATCCTAGATGCCCTAGCATCCACAGAACGGGTTAGGTTACCCATCTGGTATGTCAAGGCCTAGGTCAAGGGAGACCGGGATGTAGGGATAGGTGCATAAGAGGTGGAGGGAGTGGTTGAGCTAGAAGGTATAGAAGAAGGCTGAGGAGTACCTGGCGGCTCCACCAAAGGAGCAGGATGAGTATCATCGGCCTCAAGTATAGTAGGATCTACCATTAGAGTGGTGTCTGGTGGTGTCAGCTTTTTCCGAGCTGCATCATCTCTCAAATGATCTGCTCCGATCCTGCGAATGTCGTTGGAAGAGTAAGGGGTGACACGAACATTTGACCTCTCCTGGTAGGGAACTCCGACAGCCTCACACAGTTGTATGATCAAGATTGGGAAGGAGAGAGAAGTCTGCTCCTGATGAGCTCTCATCAACATCTCCTCAGTAATAATGGCTCCGACATGAATCTCCTCCTAGTCAATAATGGTACCAACTAGGATGACCTTTGGGTGCCAAAGGATTGACTCGTTCTGGGATGACATTAAGTTTCTGTTGATGAACTCGAACCAATAACTAGCTCCGATGTTCATATCCTTCTTCTCTATCTTCACTCTGTCAACCATCCATGGAGGGGTAATATCATAAATCAATGGGGTTAACCATCGCTTCAAGGTGTCTAGGTCGTGCTTCATACGCAAATTATACAAGTTGTTGCCCTTTGTGCCGAGGACATCGTTTATTTCACCGACATGGCACTACACTTTCTTTCCTCGAACTTCAACTTCATTCAAGGGTTTTCAGATGACTCCCTCTCTCTTTTTTGGCAAGGCCTTAGCATAGAACTCATAGAAATATCTAACCTAGGTTGGGACATAAAGAGGTCGAGGCCTTGTGAACCTCTCAAATATGTGGAACTTGATGGTGTTCCACATAGCGGGGTAGTAACCCTGTCTAGTGTCTAGCATGAAAAGTCGGTAAGTTAGGTATCACCTAAGTGGATAATCACTTAAATAAGTGAATTTCACCATGCAACTTGGTCTGTCTACGGGTGTATGCTTTGCTAACCCTTACCCTTGACACCAGATTAATTATTCCTTGGTATGTTCAAGCTATTAAATGAGGGTTGGTAACCTCAAATCTCCATTGCATAATTCATTTTCTCATTCGTTACCCCCTTGGTCCTCCGAGTAGGAATAAGGCAACCTCTAACATGGTCCTTCATTAAAAAGTAAGAAAAGTGAAGAAAAAAAAAACATGCATAATCACTATTTAAGAATTACTAGTTATTAGATCTACTTTATTAATTTCTCATGGTTTTCACAATCCTAGTTGTGAATTACTACTCATGCTTGAGTAATCACAATTCATATTAATTTGGTTAAGATAAATCATGAACTTACAATTAGAGTAGGTGAGTTCCAGAATCTTCAGTTGAAATTGCAAAGTAACAATGGATAAACAAGGATATAATATAAACCAATGATTCAAGAATTAAAATAGAAAAGTGTTTCACAACTTAATTCTATTAAAAAAAGCAAACTGTTAAAACTACATAAAATAAATAAGAGACGACTATTTATAGACATCTAATCCTAAATAAAATAAACTAAAAAACATAGAAAAAATAAGATTCGACACTCTTTTAATTTCTATGGCTCGTAGGTGTTTCTACGGATTGTAGACACCTCTCGTGGAAGAATATTTCTCAATATATCTCTAGAGTTTTTCTACAAATAGGTCCTACGACTCGTAGAACTTTGCACGGTTCGTCCTACTCAATTGTAGTCCTAGTAATGGAATCCAAAGTTTTTGATGTTTTCTACGACTTGGATAACTTGTAGAAATTCTTATGGTTCGTAATCCTCTCTCGTGGCTCCATACTTAGATTCAAAAACCTCTAATCCCTTATACGAATCATTCCTACGGCTTATAGAAAAGTTTGTGGCTCGTAGATCGACTCATAGGACTCCAAACTTCAGTTGTTACACCGTAATCTTCAACCAGAACTGTCAAAATCTATTTTCCTGTAAAACATAGATAATTTGCCATAAATGCTTAAAATACATGCAAAACTCAAGTTTAAAGCATTACAAGCAGCATAAATGCGTGGTACATCACTTATGCGTACGACATCTGCATATGACATGATTTGAACTAACACTGGGGAAATGTGTAATTGAGACACTTAAATGGTGTTTGTCATGATTTTTACTTATTTTGGGATCTGAGGGAGCGTGTTGTTGATTTTACTCGAGGAAACTTGTAATTTTGTAAGGAAATACATCATTTGTTTGAGGTTTTTGTTCCAAAGAAATATTCCCTCAGTTTCACAAAAAATAACCTCCTTTCCTTTTTAGTCAGTTTCAAAAAGAATGACCTCTTTCCTTTTTTAGTAACATTTTAATTACTTTTTGCTTTCCACGTGACATGTTTAAGACCACAAGATTAAGGGCAATTTTGTGCATTTGACATAACTTTAATTTAGGACCACAAGATTCAAAAGTCTTTTTAGTCAGTTTAAAAAAGAATGACCTCTTTCCTTTTTTAGTAACATTTTAATTACTTTTTGCTTTCCACGTGACATGTTTAAGACCACAAGATTAAGGGCAATTTTGTGCATTTGACATAACTTTAATTTAGGACCACAAGATTCAAAAGTCTTCTTTATTTACTTAAACTCCGTGCCAAGTCAAACCAGGTCATTCTTTGTGAAACGGAGGGAGTATTTACTTTAAACTCATCGCTTTTACTTACGAGGTCTAATATTTTCGAGAAAAAATACTAATTTTATAAGAGTTTCAGATAGAAAGGAGGTTTACTTTTATACTTCTATGTTAGAGGAAGCACTTCGGGCGTCCCTAGAACCTATTTCAAGTTATATTTTCTTATATTTCATCAGTTGTGAAGTTTAAGGGATCATTCCGAGTGTCTCGATGGATTTCACTAGGCTTTTACTTTTATGCATTGGCTACACGTGCATTGCATCATCTTGCATTATGTGTCTGATTGAGATTTACTTGTTCTGGGTGTCAAATGCTCATTATTTATGTCATCTTCACTGTCAATGTTGGCATGTATGTTTCCAGGTATCTATTGAGTCATAGTCTTAGCACTATCGTGCCTCTTATATTTGTATAGTCACTATCTAAGATCGGTCGGCCTAAGATGTTTACTGAGTAATCTGTATTTTGGTACTCATACTACACATCAACATCTTTTTTTAATGCAGCACCCACTACGAGCCACCCCCGCCGATTCTAGATCTTCCGAGGCCGTCGTTGTTGGATCGTGGTGAGCTCTTGGTGTCCTAAGATTTATTGTTTTTTCTCTTTTGTATTAGCTATGTATTTTGTATTTTGATTAGAAAGAACTGTTGTACATAGTCCTTTTGGTACTTAGATGCTCTTGTACCGGTGACACCATGTCCGAGTTGGTTCTTGTGTATAGTTTGTCTTTCTTGGTCACTCTTAGGCCGCATCTGTATATTTTACACCTTTATGTATATATCTATATTAAGGCCTCATTTGTTGTCTATTTTTCTTCTCAATAATTTTATTTTAGATTGTTCATTTTTATTACTCGTAGTTGAATTTTGGCTTGCCTACTGTGGGTTTATGGTTGGCGCCATCATGGCTCGATTTCGGATCTTGACAATAATGTGTAAGATATTCACAACAGTAAGCAATAATATTGTGATTAATTTGTATTTAAAATATGAAAAAAATCACCAAGTATAACACTAATTTTTGTCTAAAGTTTGATACAAAGATTCATAGTTACGTGCTCTAATTATTTGAACTATGCTCCACACTCTCTTCACTGAATCACAAATTTTATCATCGATAAACTACATAACAAATAAATTTTATACATTTATAATGTTGTTTAATTTGTCTATGTTAAACGTAAGATATTCACAAGTTCAAGTGATGTTATTGCACATTTCCATTTCAACATACAAAAATTCATGGAGTACAATTGTAATTTGTGACTAGAGGTCTGCTTTTGTGATGGCAATATCAAACATAGTTTCCTCATTAATCTTTTTCATGATGCATTCAAATAGTTCTCAAACTTATACTATGTGAATGGTAACAATTCAACGTAAAAAATGAAGCGTCCACAACCTTCAAATCCTGGATCCACCACCGAGTATAATAAGCAATAGTGAAAAGGTATACGAATATCCAAGTCCATTAAGGAAGAATACACTTTCACACTCTTTTTCTTCTTCTTCTTTTCTTGTTTCTCATTTTTTTCCCATTGAATAGAGTGTATTGAACATTATTGACAAATGACACACATGATAGCTTAATTTGAAGCATGAACTTCAGCATCTTAACTTAGATTTCCACTTGTAGCATACTTATCAATTTGAGTGACATCAAGTATTTTGTCCATTCCACTAGGCAAGAGAAACCTAATTAAACATAAGAAATGTGTGATCATTCAAACTGTTAAACGATAAACCAAAAAGATGTTATCTCCTGTATTGAGATTAGCAAACCAAAAATAATAAAAACTGAAAAGAAAACACAAAGAACTATCGGAGTCCACAGAACCCATTGTGTGTCCTTGAGAAATTTAATCCCCTCAAGTACCCGAAGTTGCAGATTAAATCCTCCCAAGATAAAATGGATTAACCATTAAAGAAGTAGCGGTAAAACCCAACAAAAGAAAATAAGGTAGCACAAAAGAACGTACCGGTCTCTTAGAACTTTTGCCATGTATTGGCATCCACCAGGAACTGTGGATTGCATATTAACAGCAATATTTGGATTGTGGATACTTTGTCGAAGGTGAACCCATCCATGTTCCTCATTTCCTTCTGATGAAACTTTGGCCCTGAATATAAGTCAACATTTCTTTAGGTAATGTCCAATAATTTAAGTATATTGTAAATTTTTGTCTTATAATTTATGAGATTAATTATTACCTATACATATAAGCATCAATTGCAGTTGGATCATCATTAGTGTCAACAAGACAACCATCACTTACCCAACAATCTCCACAAGCATCAAGTTCCCATCCTGGTAAACTTCCTTGCTAAAAGGTGAAGAACACACATTTACTTAATATAGTAAATAAAAGTATGCGCGCTCCATATAACAACTTTTAGATGAGATGTACTTTAATATGCATGGTATGAGAGCATACAAAAGACCTGAGTCAAATCTCATTGTCGTCCATTATCAAATGAAGAATCAAATAAATATACTCTCTAACAATTTAAACTTTTTTTTAGATGAGTGAGGTTACACACGTCAACAACTGAGTTAGACAACTTTAAGTTTTTTTTTATATGTGATGAAAGAAAGGAAGTTATATAGACATTCTTTCCCACTCAATTATGTGATATGAAAGCGTTCACATTCTTTCACCAACTAATCAAAAATATACCTCAATATAGGTTCTGAATGCTTCAATGGCTTCAAATGCTTTAGCCTTAGCATATCTAGGCTCAGAAAGGACAACCATTCTAAGTTCCGCCGACTCTAATGGCTCTTCAAGATCTTTTATGAGACTACCAATGCCTTTTTCTGATCCCTCAAGCTTCATTCTTACCATTTCAATGATAATTTTCACAACCATGTAAGCACCTAGAAATCAAAAAGGAACCATGAAAGAAGTATACTTAAAAGGGAAAAAGGACAAATATACCCCCGAATTATCATAAATGGTATGTAGATACTCTCCGTCATACTTTTGGAACATTTGTGTCCCTGACGTCCAAAAACTAGAACATATATACCCTTTATACTAACGGACATACACGTGTCATAATTTTATCCGCTGACCCAATGGATAAGAATGCACCACGTATCCCTATTTAGTCTTCCGTTAGAGTGAATGGTATATAGGTTCTAGTTTTTGGACCGAAGGGGCACCAATGTCCCAAAAGTATGATGGAGGGTATTTGCATACCATTTACGATAGTTCGGGGTATATTTGTCCTTTGTCCCTACTTAAAATAATTGAAAATTAGAAAGTAGTTAATTGTTACCATCATCAAGAAAGTGATTTTCTTTCAAAGCACCATGGCCACTAGTTTCCATCATGAGATGTGTTTCAACACCATCCTTGTTAAGATTGACACCTTTGTCAATGACATTCCTATAACCAACTCGATACAAGCAATGTTGGCCTCCTTTATTTGTAATAAATTTAGTTAAGGCCATACTTGTACGAGCATCAGTGACAATAGTGGTACCAGGATGTTCCTTGAGAACAATTGCAGACATTAGTGCAATGAGCCTGTCACCATTGATAGGATTTCCTTCACTATCTACTACACCACTACGATCAACATCTGTATCAAAAACAATACCGAGATCAGCATTGTTTTCAAGCACAGCGGCTCTTGTTAAGGACATGGCTATTTTGTCCTCTGGGTTAGGGATGTGATTAGGGAACATTCCATCTGGATTTAGGTGGAGAGATCCAAATGTGTCTGCACCAAGCTTGTCTAACACATCCCATGTAAAGAACCCTCCTGATCCATTTCCAGCATTTACAATTATCTGCATTTTCAACCTTTCATCACATAAATAATAGAAAAAACAATTTCACTAGCCACAAATAATGATACAAGTATTTGCATTTTCAACCCTAAAGCTAGCTCATGAAGGGAGGTTTGTCTAAGTCTATATAAGGGGACCAAATTCTTATCTCTCTATCGATGTGGGAAATCTTAACAGCGCACACCCAGACCTCAACTTGAGGGTGAACACTTCTAAATAAGGGCCCCATCATCGGTGGAATAACAAATCAAGATGAGTCTGACTCTGATACTATGTAAAAATATAGCACATAGGCATAACTCAATCCCAAAAGCTAGCTAATGAAGAGAGGTTTGTCTATATAAGCAGAGGCGTATCCAAGATTTCCGCAAGATGGTGCACAATTACAAAACAATGTATCTATTTGATCGGTTTGACTTTTAGGTTTTTAATATGAGCCATTAAATTTTAAAAATTATAGGTCCAAAACATATAATGCTACTAGTTTTAAATTTTAATATACACATTTGATTTAATTATATAAAAATTTTACAGTGCTAATTATTTTAGGAATTTTCAATGTAACACACTTGAAAATTTTGAAAGACTAAAGGAAAAAAAACAAAAGAATAATTAGTTGAAACGCCAAAAGTGTAACCAATAACCACTTAGAGAGGTGTTAGTAAAAGACAAGATAGATATAAGATTTAAATTTATATCCTCACTTAGAGGGGTGCACCCAATCATCATCGTATTATTATATGATACTTTGAACATGGGTTCACACATCTATAATTAAATATTTTATAAAAAATATAGCACTACTATATATGATCTAGAGGGGGGAGCATGGGTTCACGTGAACCCACGGCACCCCCTCTAGATACGCCCCTGTATATAAGGAGACCAAATTTCCATCCATCTACCGAAGTGGGATATCTTAACAGTAGTACTATTGTACACTCCTTAAAATTAATCAAGCCAGTAAATTGAACCAGATCACATTTGAGTAAAGTGAGAATAAAGCTTGATCTAACACATCCCATGTAAAACTCCCTCCTGATCCATTTCCAACATTAACAATTATCTGCCTTTTCAATCTTTGATCACATATATATACTAATTTTTTGACACGTGTGTTGCATGTGATTATCAATTCAGAAAATATATGTTATAGTAAATAGTATTGCCTATTTAGGCGAAGAGCTTAGCACAAAATAATATTGCAGATTCTTTTGTGAATGTTCAATGTGGATTATCATTTATATCTTTTATTCACGCAAACCTATATGAAGATCGTCAATGAAAAATCTTATTAGTTAAATACAATAATGTATATATTTATTTCAATTTGATGAAGTTCAATCATAGTAGTCGTATCTCACTAATATTACGTTATAGATGATATTTGTTGTGTATTTTTCTTGTCATCTAACCAGATGTGCTTTGAACGTGTATTCCACGTTAAACTCTTTAGATGCCATATGAACATGTGAAGAGAACAACTATATTTTATCTTTTAGAACTATTTTTTGTATATTAATTTTTATTTTATCAGTTAAAACATAAAAGATGACGTTCTTGTTGCTGGCTCTCATACTTGACTTCTCGATTGACTGTGTAAATAAATCAAAGATAGTTATCTGACTGTCCATAGTTAACTGATCTTGTTTTTGGCTCTCATATTACACTTTTCGATTGACCAAGTACATAAATCAAAGATAGTTATCTGACTGTCCATAGTTAACTGAGAAAGATTTTCTTTTTTTTACCAGAAAAACTAAAATTAAAATTAAAGAATATATTATATGTGTGAAACCATATATATAATCACCTATTCATCTTACACCCAATAAAGATATAATTCATATACTTGTAAATTATTTCAATTTATTCAACCAAGTATGATTCGTCAAAGGAAAAATAACAACAGCATGTTATCACATATATAGGGGCGGTGTAATAATATGAAAAATTATTGGTCAAAAGTTAATATAAGGAAAGATGAAAGATAGAAATATAATTAATGTAACTATGGAATTCATAATATTATACCTAATAATGTAAAAAAGTGTGAACAACGTTTGCAATAATTAGTAATAACTAAGAGAATTTATAATGTTATAGCTGAAGAATTAACGTGCAATAGCTGAATTTCTAATAAATTTTATACGTACATAAATAAATAGGACTTTTAATTAGTGTTACTATTTTTTTTAGTTATTAGATTTTTATTTAGTGTAGGGACTAAATGTAAATGTTTATTCCATATTACTGAATATAAAATTTATTTTGTAAATAATTAATTTTTAATGATTCATATATATTCACATATTTTCACATTTGTTGTGAGTGTTTTTTCTTTTAAAATAAAAATAACTCGAAATATTTTAAAATAATATATTTTGAAGTTAGAAGACCTTGTTAACTTGATAATACATTTGTGACATATATAATACTTTAATTTAAATAAAAATACCTACCCAAATACAAATATATATTTGCATTAATGAACATATTTATCTTATAATATTATATATCAAATAAAAAATAATAATTAAATTAATACAAACTTCAACTTGCGTTATTACAAGTCATATGAACTTCTCTTCGTCAAAAATACTTATATATCAAGAAATAGTAAATAAGTAAAACAAAAGGACAATGTTTATATAGTAATAATTATTTTGAAGCAAATTTCTTGACAATCTCAATCACATAAGTAGCATTGATAAATAAATTCATTCTTTTGTCTTGAGCATTAAAAAAAAACAAATCATGAAAATTCATTAAATTTTGGAAAAAAAATATTCAGAAGCATATATTACATCACAAGAGAAATTGTTAACAAAAACAAATGAAATTAGACTACATCATGTTAACTTTATATATTGGAACATTACATACTAATGTATATATTAAGCGAAAAAATAATATTTTATAATTAAAATTATTTTCCTCAAGTACTCGAAGTTATGGAATATACCCTATTAGGATAGAATGATTTACTTCATCAGAATAGTGCCCCATAATCCGCTAAACTTCGAACTCACTCGACATCAATAAATCAAAAAAATAATTCTAAATGCAAGAAGAAGAAGAGTAGAAGATTTAAAAAATTAGTGGTTGAAAAATGAGAGGAAGCTCCTCTATTTATAGTCAACAAAGAGTAGTATGACCAAGTGTTTTTTGTGTCTTATCTGAAAAGTCATAACCTTTTCGAGAAGTCACAAACCTTTAGAAAAGTCAAAACTTATTGAAAAAGTCACAATTCATTGGAAAAGACACAACTCATCGAAAAATCACAACCCTTTGAAAAAAGTCACAACTTATCGGAAAAGTCATAACTCATCGAAAAATCCACAACCTAAGTTAGGGATATTATAGTAATTTAACATTCAAGTTAGGAGTTCATGATTTTAAAATTATATATATATATATATATATATATATATACACTTTATCATTTTTGTAAGAGACAACAACAGGTTTTGCAAAATGAAAAAGGTTTGACTGTTTGCGAGATTTGAGAATTACTATTTAACGGTAAAAGAATTAAAAAATAGTAAAAGGGGAATGAAAAAAGTTGAAGTATAGAAATAATAATGTGAGTTCATGTTAGTTATTGGGATATAAATGAAGCAACAAACTAGATAGCTAGCCACATAAGAAAGGATATTACAATTACCTAAAATCTATTTCAATCATCACAACAATTTCCACATTAAAAGATAAAAAAAAATTATTATATTTTCTACCAAAAAAATTCTTTCCAAATTTAGATATTGGGCCCCAAAACAAGCCATTGTTTAGTTCCTTATAGTCTAGCTGGACCTAGTAGTAGTCAGGTGAAGTTGCAACCACATACAAAGATTGTCCACTTTTGAATTGACACACTTATTAAGAAAATAATATAAACATAGTGAGTTTACCATTTTATCCCTATTAATTATGAAGTAGGTGAATTAAAAACTTAAGATTTTCAAAAAGTTTTACCTTTTTTAAAGTAATTAATTGAGGGAAATAATAGGTACAAAAAATTGTCCTTTCTTAATTTGTCAAAATGGACAAGTAATTAAGAACAACTATTAAAACATAAATATACAAGTAATTAGAGACAAGGGAGTACTTTAGTAACAAAGTTGGAAAAGATTCTAGGAAATCAACTTACATCAATAAGATCTAACCAAGGAACAGAGTTTGAAAATACAAAATTAATACTATAATATTGTACCACTCATGATTCTGATCAAACTTCTCTATACCTAGGGATCCATAGTAAAATAAAGTGGCTGAAAGGAAAAATAGGATCTTTGAATACATAGCTATAATCATAATGATTTCTATCAATCCAGCTAGTCATTAATGGGTTGAAGCTATAACTCTGCATGTACATAATTTAATAGATGCATGACTTGACCACTTCTAGAAAAAATTTCCTATGATTTATCCAAATGTACAAAGCCAAGTATAAGTCATTAGATTATTTGGATGTAAGGGGGTATTGTAGGATGTATTATTAATACCTTCTATTTGGAGGTATTAGTAATACATAGGATATAATACCATGGGATAAGTCTATGTAAAGATAAAAATATCTTTCAAATCATTTTAATTATTTTATTTATTTTATGTTTTATATTTGTACTAGTAAATTTATTTATAAATTAGCTTGCAAATTATTTAGAGAGAGTTGTTTGTTACTAAATAAATCCAATACAAATTAATACAATGTATATATATAAATATATTTATTTATTTATTTTTTTTATTTTTTTTTATTTTTTTATTTTTTGAACAATTTATAAAATTGCATACATATTAAAA